>NC_043757.1:1084803-1088919 GCF_902148845.1 Salarias fasciatus
TCAATGTTTTCATGAACGCTCGGAGGCGACTCTCTCTGCTGATCGGGGCTCTACATGCGGCTCCTTCGGCCTTCATGCAAACTTGATGCCCCGCCCCTTTGTTGGGCTCCACCCCCTTGTTGATGCCCCGCCCCTTTGTGGATACCATCCCTTTAGTTGGGGCTCCGCCCCCTTGCATACACCCTGCCCCTTTTGATGGCCCCGCCCTCTTGTTGATGCCCCGCCCCTTTGCCCTGACAGCTGGACTCCAGAGGAGGAACCAGCTGAAAGCAGTGAGCTACAGTAACTCAACCGTCGGTCACGGTGACGGCGCTGCAGCGTCAGCAGGGTGTGGGGAGGGTGGAGGCCAGAGGGTGGAGGGTGGAGGGTGGAGGCCGGAGGGTGGAGGGTGGAGGGTGGAGGCCGGAGGGTGGAGGGTGGAGGGTGGAGGCCAGAGGGTGGAGGTTGGTACAGAGGCAAGATTTCGGGTGTTTTCACATCTCCCCACTTCAGCTCGACCTAGCAGAGTTCTGGCCGAGCACGGCGGACTGGGTTGGTGTGAAAGCGCCACTCGCTCTAGTTGTCGCTCTAACTCGCCCGCCCAACAGCGGCTGAATGTCTGGGAGCGGCCTGGGTGGACCTGGCCTGGGTGGACCTGGCCTGGGTGGACCTGGCCTGGGTGGACCTGGCCTGGGTGGACCTGGTCTGGGTGGACCTGGCCTGGGTGGACCTGGTCTGGGTGGACCTGGTCTGGGTGGACCTGGTCTGGGTGGACCTGGTTTGGGAGCGGCAGATGTGTGAAAGCGCCCCGGCTTTAGCTCGACCCAAAGTCCAGACGCTGCTCCTGTCTGAGCCTCACAGGCTGCCGTAGTGGGCTCAGCCCGGGACAGTGATCACACGTCAGAATGACAGAAAGCAGAAAGTGTCTGCCGCTCGCTCTCTGGCAGAGACTCACCTGATAACAAAGCTTTTATTCCACTGGTTGTTGAGCGACTTTAGCCCCGCCCCTTCCCTTGTTTGATTGACAGGTAAGTGACAGGTTTGCACACCTGTTTGGTTCCTCCCGGCTCCACAGCAGCGCCGCTCCAGACACATTTACCCCGTTTTTTTTTCAGCGTGAAAAATGTAATGTGTGGCGTGAGGCGTGACAAAAGAGTGAAATGCGTGACACACTGCAGTGTTCACGTTAGCAAGGCCGCTGTTTTGGTTTTACGCCAACTTCCGCCTGGTTGTCATGGAAACGCCACACTTCCCTTGTTTAGAGCGGCTGCTCTGCGTCAGGAGAAGAGGCGGATCAGTTGAAAATTGAAACATTGTTTCTTGTTACTGGCGGCTCCTTTGGCTCCGCCCAGCCTCAGATTCCTGCTGATCGTCAGCTCTGGCGGCGCCGGTGGAGCAGAGAGGCCGTTCAGTGTGAGAAGCTCCTGACAGAAAAACAGAATCTTCACTGTTCATTTATTCATGGTGGAAAAGATCTGCTGAGAGCCCCCCCCTCCAGAAGACATGACACACACACACACACACACACACACACACACACACACACACACACACTGAGAACAGGGTGGAACTCATGACTCAACGTTCTGTGAGTCATGGCAGCAGGGGGGTCTGGGGGGTCTGGGGGGGGTCTGGGGGGGACTGGTGGGGGTCTGGGGGGTCTGAAGGGGGGATCACAGCTGAGGATGGGATCAAAGGCGAAGAACTGAAGAGAGTCAGGCGTCAGTAGGAAGGAGGACGAGGACGAGCGGAGAGACTGGGAGGACACGTGGCTGCTGGAGACCTTCATCCTGATGCTGGGGGACAGCTGTCAGTAACATAGAGAGAGAAGAAGAAAGAGGCTGACGGGGGGGGGGGGTGTCAGTGACGGAGAGGCGGGGGACGAAAGACAAAGACAGAGAAATGACAAAGTAGAGATGAGAGACGGCGGCTGAAACGCTGTGGCGCCGCCGGGAGACGCCAGGAAGACAGCGAGACACAGGAAGTGACGACCTGTCTCCGCCGCCGGCTTCCTGCTCTGACGGCGGACAAAACTCACAGTGAGGACGGACGGGAGGCGAGGACGGACGGGAGACCGGGACGCCGTGGTCTCTAAAGCTCACAGGAGCGTCTGCGGTGGGGGGGGGGGGCACTGGAACCTGCAGAACCCCTCCGTCTCCATGGAAACGAGAGCAGAGGACCACCCTGGAACTGGAGCCGGTTCTCCGGTCCGGTTCCAGGGTTCCAGCGGGGGGCACGGGTTCCTCACTCAGCGGAGGGATCAACAGGAAGTAGATTCTGATGGGGCGGGGCCTGGCGCTGCTCCAGCGGTCGTCCTGAGGGGGAAGCAGCCGCCGCCGCCGGGAGGCGGAGTCTGAGTCCACAGGCAGGGTCTGGTTCTTCCGTCCCAAACAGACCAGCGCCGAGCTGCGGGCCGTCTTTAACCTTCAGGTCAAAGGTCATCGCTGAGTCAGGTGAAGCGAGAATGTGGAAAACAGAAGAAAAGAGAAACGTTCAGAACGCAGAGGCTGAATCCGCCTGGGGAGGGGTGGAGTCAGGACGGGTAGGACGGACGGACGGATAGAAGGGTGAATGGGAGGATGGAGGGAGGGATGATGGATGGAGGGATGGAGGGATGATGGAGGGATGATGGATGGAGGGATGGAGGGATGATGGAGGGATGATGGATGGAGGGATGGAGGGATGATGGAGGGATAAAGGGATGGAGGGATGGATGAAGGGATGGAGGGATGGATGGATGGAGGGAGGGATGGATGGAGGGAGGGATGGAGGGATGGAGGGATGAAGGGATGGAGGGATGGATGGAGGGATGGATGGATGAAGGGATGGAGGGATGGATGGAGGGATGGAGGGATGAAGGGATGGAGGGATGGATGGATGGAGGGATGGATGGATGGAGGGAGGGATGGATGGATGAAGGGATGGAGGGATGGAGGGATGAAGGGATGGAGGGATGGATGGAGGGATGGATGGATGAAGGGATGGAGGGATGGATGGAGGGATGGAGGGATGAAGGGATGGATGGATGGATGGAGGGATGAAGGGATGGATGGAGGGATAGATGGAGGGATGGATGGATGGAGGGATGGATGGAGGGATGGAGGGATGGATGGAGGGAGGGATGGAGGGATGGATGAAGGGATGGAGGGATGGATGGAGGGATGGATGGAGGGAGGGATGGAGGGATGGATCTGCAGGAAACAGGATCAGGACCTCTTTTCATTCCTTCCTTCATTCCTACATTATGTCTCTTCTGTGTCTGATTTCATGGAGAACAAACTAAGTATATCTATCACACACACACACACACACACACACACACACACACACACACACACACAGAATCGTTGTGTGTGAAGTCGGCACCACTGTGAGTTAGAAAAAAAGCAGAAAACATCCTGAGAGCAGCTTCATCCTGAGGCGTCTTTACTGCTGATTGACTCTGTGTGTGTGTGTGTGTGTGTGTGTGTGTGTGTGTGTGTGTGTGTGTGTGTGTGTTGAAGTGACGACACACTGAGAGGATCGTCACTGAAGGAGTCTGACCTATTTTCCAGCGTGTCCCTGTTCCTGACGTTCTGTCAGGTGGAACAGTCTCTCTGGTCCCGGTTCCTCTGGACCAGAACCAGGACCAGCAGAATGTAGACCAGAACCAGAACCAGAACCAGAGCCAGAATCGAGTGCAGAGTTTCAGTAAAGCTGTTTTTTCTTCCATCCACACAGCAACGGTCGTGTGTGAGGGCGTTCCACCTGGTTCCCCTCGAGTCCGGCTGTTGACAGTTCTTCCCTTTCGGCCTTTCCAGATCCTCTCAACAGGGTTTCTGTAGTGGCGGTTATTAAAATTAACCAAATCAAAACAAGGACTGTAAATCAACTAAACCCGAAATACCGCGCTGTGCATAGCCCCCGGCGCACCTCGATGTACTTAATATGTAAGACGGACACTCCGCTAAATAACGGGGGCAGGGAGGCAGAATGGCGACATGAAGAAAATTATTTCTATAAAATAAACAGAACAAAGTTTACAAATATCACAAAGCAATCAGATCTTCTTACTTCAAACTTATTAACTTCAACCCAATTATGCTGATTAATGAAATGGTACTGTTGCAGCCGGGTGGAGCTCGCTGCGGGGGGGGG
>NC_043757.1:1089419-1135085 GCF_902148845.1 Salarias fasciatus
CTCAGTTCTTTTGCGGCCCGGTTTCGGTCCACGGACCTCATGTTTCACTCAGAGTGAAACGTCTGATCGGGACTCGAACCGCTGGGCGGCTCCGGGAGCTTCAGAGTCTGGCGATGAGGCAACCTGGATGAAACAGAGCAAAGCAGGAGCGCCGCCGCCGGTTCCTCACCTGGGGCGGCGCCTTTCAGCCCCCCGGGGAATTCTCCCATAATCCCCCTCTGCAGACGCCGGCGGTCCTCATTACAGTCGCAGGGAACAAGAGGGAAGGCGGGGAAGAGGATACAGCGGTTAATCGGCAACCGCCAGAGCGCCGTGCACCGGCCGTGCACGTAATGCACATCGTGCACGCTGGCATGCACGCCGTGCACACTGCCATGCACGCCATGACGCGTCACCAAACAGCAGCCTGCCTCTGATTGGTTGTTCTGGTGGTTCTGCGTCGCTGATCTGACCTCTGGTGTTATAACTCAGATCAGTGGTTCCCAACCTGTGGTTTTCAACCCTGATGTGGGTCAGCAGAGTGGCCTGCATGGCGGTGCCGTGACCCTCCACTGCTGCCATGACTGAGGAGCTTGCCCCAGGCCCCGCCCACCCGTCTGTCCCCCCCTGACCTTTGACCGGCCGGAGCGCAGGAAGTCTCCGGAGCGGCGGCTCCCGTCAGGAAGCAGAGGAACCCGCCTGGAGGACAGGTTCCTCGGCGTTCCGCACGGTCCGGCTCGGGGATCGAACATTTGGCCGGAGACGAGCTTTAAGGCGCTCTCTGTTCCTCACCTTCCCGGCGGCCGACAGCTTCCCAGGAGCCAGAGGGAGGAGGTCGCGACCTGCAGAGCCTCCTCCAGCTGAGCGGCCGTCTGACCGCCGTCCTTTTAGACCCTAATTATTAAACCGCATGATTCCTGCTGCCTGTGTGTGTGTGTGTGTGTGTGTGTGTGTGTGTGTGTGTGTGTGGGTGTGTGTGTGTGTGTGAGGTCTAAAGACGTGCATCGGTTCACAATGCGTTGTTACTTCACCTCATTTTTTAAATTTTGTTTCTGGTAGGGATGAACCGGTACTGATACTGGTTCTGGCAGGATCTAGCAGGGGCCTGGACCTGGAGGGTTCTGCAGGACCTGGAGGGTTCCGCAGGACCTGGAGGGTTCCGCAGGACCTGGAGGGTTCCGCAGGACCTGGAGGGTTCCGCAGGACTGGAGGTTTCTGCAGGTTCTGCAGGAGCCCTGCCTCCAGCTGGGGCCTCACCCGACCTCTCCTCTGGTCCTCCAGCCGAGGCGGGGGATGGGCGTCAGGTGAGACTGGGCAGAGTAAAGTCCGTCCTTCTTCAGCACCCCGGCCCCCCCTCCCCAGCAGACCTCTCAGCTACACCCAGAGCCAGCGTCTCCTCCACCTTCGGGGAGGCAGGTGACCTTCTGGTACCCGGTAGACCTGGTGCACCGGGGTCACGTCCCTCAGGGGAGGGGTGCTCCTCCACCGTGGTGAAAGCCCGTAGTGACCTCCTCTAGGCGCCTCCTGCGGCTGGAGGACAGCTGTGAAATGTCCATGGAGGCCATCGGCTGGTTTGGTTGGGAAGAACTGAACCCCGGACACTCGGACCTGCAGTCCTGGATCCTCCTCAGGAGGTTTACAAGGAGATCTGTGGAGGTTTCTCTTCCTGGCACGTTCACCTCTTAGGCAGCGGGATCCGTCTTCCTAGACCCACCTCAGAGGGCCCGGCCTCTCAGCCAGAGGTGTCCTCATGAACAGCAGAGGAGAACCTGCAGAACCAGACCCAGAGGAGGAGACTTGTTGTTCTGGACCAGTTTTCCAGATCAGCATGTTTCAGCGGTTTTCCTCCTCTGAAGCCTCTTCCCTCCGGTCTGACAGGATTGTCACCGCTGGCTGTTGGGTGACGTAGGAAGTGTTCCGCCGTGGTTCTGTCTGGTTCCTCTGAGCCTCCTGCAGCTGCTGCTGCGCTCGGCCTCTGGAACGTGTTGCCGACGGCGACCTGCCGGAGGAACGGCGACCTGCCGGGAGACGGCGACCTGCCGGGAGACGGCGACCTGCCGGAGACGGCGACCTGCCAGAGGACGGCGACCTGCCAGGGGACGGCGACCTGCCAGAGGACGGCGACCTGCCAGAGGACGGCGACCTGCCAGGGGACGGCGACCTGCCAGAGGACGGCGACCTGCCAGGGGACGGCGACCTGCCGGGAGACGGCGACCTGCCAGAGGACGGCGACCTTCCAGGGGACGGCGACCTGCCAGAGACGGCGACCTGCCAGGGGACGGCGACCTGCCGGGAGACGCGACCTGCCGGGAGACGGCGACCTGCCGGGGGAACGGCGACCTGCCGGGAGACGGCGACCTGCCGGGGGACGGCGACCTGCCGGGAGACGGCGACCTGCCGGAGACGGCGACCCTGCCGGGAGACTGCGACCTGCCAGGAGACGGCGTCCCAGAGGTCCTCTGTCCACGCCGTCCCTCAGACGTCCCGGAGCGATCGGGCTGACAGAGCGGCTCGTTACGCAGCGCTGTGGTGATTCTCAAACCGCCGCCCTCCACCTCCACCTCCTCCCTCCACCTCCTCCCTCCACCTCCTCCCTCCACCTCCACCTCCTCCCTCCACCTCCTCCTCCTCCCTCCACCTCCTCCCTCCTCCCTCCACCTCCTCCTCCTCCCTCCACCTCCTCCCTCCACCTCCTCCCTCCACCTCCACCTCCTCCCTCCTCCTCCTCCCTCCACCTCCGCCCTCCTCCCTCCACCTCCACCTCCTCCCTCCACCTCCACCTCCTCCCTCCTCCTCCTCCCTCCACCTCCACCTCCTCCCTCCACCTCCACCTCCTCCCTACACCTCCTCCCTCCACCTCCACCTCCCCCCTCCTCCTCCTCCCTCCCCCTCCTCCCTCCTCCTCCTCCCTCCTCCTCCTCCCTCCACCTCCTCCCTCCACCTCCTCCCTCCACCTCCTCCCTCCTCCTCCTTCCTCCACCTCCTCCCTCCTCCTCCTCCCTCCACCTCCTCCTCCTCCCTCCTCGGACCGGGAGGCTTCTGGGGTTATTAGCCCTCAGGTGGAGTCGTGTGTGTTTTCCAGCGTCGGGCTTTAATTGCAAAGCGGCAGAGGAGGCTTTCCGTCCATGTTTACCTGTTTCACTTCCTGTAGAGCGGATCCTGCCGTCAGCTGCTGGGATTAAATCCTCCTTCTGAGGCTGGAAATGGAAAAGGTGAAGGCAGGAATTAATTCAGCAGCCCGCCGCTCTCTCCACTTCACCCTGTTCTCCAGTGCTTGTTGCGCCGGGCTTTGATTGGTGCGGCAGAGAGCCGTCCCACTCACCGCCGTGCACGCCGCCGTGCACGCCGCCGTGCACGCCGCTCTCTCATTCACACATGCCTGGATGCGTGTCTCTGAATAGAGACAGTGACGCCTCCGGAGACGTCTCCTCATTTACGTCAGTGGGAACAGAACCGGAACCAGAGGCTGGAGGACGGAGGCGGAGTCAGGACAGAGGCGGAGTCAGGACGGAGGCGGAGTCAGGACGGAGGCGGAGCCTCTGATCAGACCTCGAACCTCAGAATCCATGCAGTGAAGGCGCCGGACGGAACCTGTGAGGATCAGGAACGGCGAGGTTCTAGGACAGAGGAATGAGAGCAGACAGACGATGAGGTTCATGGACCGACCCGTTGATGAGGTTCTCCGTTCTCAAACAGGGTCCGGTCCCGGTTCCTCTCAGAACTGCTTCATGGAGGTCTAACTCTGGTCTGGAAACCTTCCTCAGAGAACTCGGTCCATGTTGATCTGAAAGCATCTCATTTAATGCAGATTGATCTGAAGGAGATCTGGAGCCTGGCGAGGTCCGTCAGAGTCCAGCAGAGCAGAGGAGACGGTCTGCAGGACCAGAGTCAGAGGAGACGGTCTGCAGAACCAGAGTCAGAGGAGACGGTCTGCAGAACCAGAGTCAGAGGAGACGGTCTGCTGAACCAGAGTCAGAGGAGACGGTCTGCAGAACCAGAGTCAGTGGAGACGGTCTGTAGGACCAGAGTCAGAGGAGACGGTCTGCAGAACCAGAGTCAGAGGAGACGGTCTGCAGAACCAGAGTCAGAGGAGACTTTCTGATCTTCAGCCAGAAAGTTACTTTCCATTCATCCATCAGTTTTCAAACCATTTATCCAGGACTGGGTCTTGGGGGCAGCAGTCTAAACAGGAATGGACAGACCTCCTGTCTCCAGACTTCCTGTCTCCAGACTTCCTGTCCCCAGACTCTCCCTCCAGCTCTTCCTGGAGGATCCCAAGTTGTTCCCAGTCCCACTGAGAGATGTAGTCCCTCCATCCTGTCCTGGTCTTCCGGGTCCTCCTCCTGGTGGGACATGTCCAGACCTCCTCCCCAGGGAGACTCCAGGAGGCTCCATCCTAAAGAGGAGCTGAGCTCCTCACTGCTCCTCTCCATGTGGAGGAGCAGCGGCTCTACTCCCAGCTCCTCCCTGCTGACGTAGCTCCTCCCCCTGGTGACGTAGCTCCTCCCTGCTGACGTAGCTCCTCCCCTGGTGACGTAGCTCCTCCCTGCTGACGTAGCTCCTCCCCCTGCTGACGTAGCTCCTTCCTGCTGACGTAGCTCCCCCCCCTGCTGACGTAGCTCCTCCCCCTGGTGACGTAGCTCCTCCCCTGGTGACGTAGCTCCTCCCTGCTGATGTAGCTCCTCCCCTGGTGACGTAGCTCCTCCCCCTGGTGACGTAGCTCCTCCCTGCTGACGTAGCTCCTCCCCCTGCTGACGTAGCTCCCCCCCGGTGACGTAGCTCCTCCCCCTGGTGACGTAGCTCCTCCCCCTGGTGACATAGCTCCTCCCTGCTGATGTAGCTCCTCCCCTGGTGACGTAGCTCCTCCCCCTGGTGACGTAGCTCCTCCCTGCTGACGTAGCTCCTCCCCCTGGTGACGTAGCTCCTCCCCCTGGTGACGTAGCTCCTCCCCTGGTGATGTAGCTCCTCCCCCTGGTGACGTAGCTCCTCCCTGCTGACGTAGCTCCTCCCCTGTCTCTAAGGGAGCGCTCAGCCACTCTTTCCATCAAATCAATCTAAACAGAACCTTTAAAACGCATTTAATGTTTAAAAGGATTTAAACAGATTGTAAAGTTTCTTCTGGTTCCGGAACAGAAACTGTTCCTCATGTTGCTTTTCTGAACGAAAAACACTTCAGAGCGTTGATTTAACCGAAATGCCGTCTGTCTGCCCGCTTCACGCCACACGACCTTCGTCTCATGGCGGCTCCCGCAGGTCAGCGAGGGAACGTGCGTGCGTGTGTGTGTGTGTGTGTGTGTGTGTGTGTGTGTGTGTGTGTGTGAGCTTAAGCAGGCTCTGGCAGGCTGTCAGCTGCTGGGAGCCCTGGGCGGCTCGGCAGCCTGATCGATGGCTGAAGACTGACTTAAAACGTCGGCGTTATTGATGGTCGCCCGGCGGCGCTAAAACACAATGGATGGAGCCACACACACACACACACACACACACACACACACACACACACACCTGATGGTGTAGAATCCTTCATGGTGCTTCATCCCGGCTTCAGCCTTCCTCATGTGTTAAACTCTGGACAGACTCACTCGCCGTTCGTCTTTCTGAAACGAGGGTTACGGTTCAGGGTCGGGTTCAGGGTCAGGATTAAGGTTTAGGGTCAGGGTTAAGGGTCAGGGTTAGGGTAAACTCTCTATTTGCTTCCAGAACCATCGGGCCGTTTCCTCCCCGGCTGCGTTCCGGATCCGGATCGGCTCATGAGCGTATGTTTGTACAGCTGTGGATTCCACTGGCGCTAATGCTAGCAGCTAGCAGATCGGTAGCCATATGTCTGCGTTTGAGGCTCCTGCTGCGAGACACAATTTTCCGCTGTGGATCCGTTCCGGATCCATAATGCAGGCAGCCGTTTCCATGGTAACTGACATCGGTTCCAAAACGTCGCCGTGTGAATGAAGGACGACGTGTTTTGACGTGAGCTCTCAGCGCTAAGCTAGCTGCGAGCTCAGCCTCCATTTGTGTAATTCTGACCTCTTTTGAAAGTCGTTCTGAACTGATTCCATGATTTCTGTCTATTATTTTTAAGGTATTTTTAAACGAACTTCTACTGCAGGAAGCGTCACTGTCAGCGCCAAAACGCTCCGAATCTCAAAGGAAGCTGATTGAACGATACTTTAAAGCAAGATTTCAGCCTTTTTCAAGTGTCATGCTTTTAATGTGGGAACTGTAAAGTGAATTAATGCGACAAACTAAAGCTCAGTCGACCTTTTCTTCAAACTAAAGACACACATGAACTTTTAATTGCAGAAGAAGTGAAAAGTTGTGGATTTACTCAGTGAAGCTTCTTTTTAGTTCCATCCTGCTGAATGCTGAAGCCTCCGTGTTTTCCTCCGTCTTCCAGCTGTTACTGCTGAGGTTATTTTCAGCTCGGTTCCTAAATGGAAGTGTGTGTTAGAGGGATGAAAACACACACGGATGTTACAACATGTCAGATGTTCTGCTGCTGTGTGACTGGTGTAAACCAGCACAACGCCTGGATCATTCAGGTTCCGGGGTTCCCCGCTCCTCGGTTCAGAGCTTCCTCCTCCGGTCGTCAGCAGGACATGAATTCAGCTGATGGACGGATGGAGGCTGTCCCTTCTGCTCTTCAAGTCCGGAACAACAGCAATTTAAAAAGTGTGATTAATTAGAAATAACTATAGAAACGATGCGATTAATCAGGATTTAAAACTGTGATCTTTTGACAGTCCGAAACATTACATTTCTCATTTCTACTATCATTGATTTTAGATTTTTTCACCAGATCTTTGAGGTTTTTGATGAAATATTCATGTTTTACACACACACACACACACACACACACACACACACACACACACACACACACTCACAGAAAGCAGAGGGCAGCGCTGAGCTGATCTCTGACTCTTAATAAGAGTCTTGTTTCATTTCCTGTTAAACTCATTTCCTCACCCTGCTCTCCTCTCAGCCCTGCTCTCCTCCCCGTCACCTTCCTCCATCTTTTTCTCCTCTCTCTGACGTTTGTCCCCCCGTCCCCCTGTCCCCCCGTCCCCCCGCTCCGTCACGTCTCTATTAAAATGTTACGATGACTCTGAAGCGGCGAGGTAATAAACCTGGCTGTCGTCCCCGAGTTAAAGTCCTGATGACACGTCTCCGTCCAGACGTCTCCGTCCAGATGTCTCAGTCCAGACGTCTCTGTCCAGGTGTCTCCGTCCAGATGTCTCCGTCCAGACGGCTCAGTCCAGACGTCTCAGTCCAGACGTCTCTTAACGGCGCTTCAGAAGACGGAGACACCGGAGCTCCGGCTGAGAGACGACGGGGTTATCCCGCCAGGTGTCTTGCTGCTCTGAATGGACTGTGTATGTTTTGTCGGGTGGACCCAGACCCGGACTCAGACCCGGACACAGACCTGGACACAGACCCGGATCCGGACCTGGACCCGGACCCAGACCTGGACACAGACCCGGATCCGGACCCGGCCTCTGGCCTGCTGCAGTCTGGCTTCGCCTCCTGACGTCCTTCTTATTAAGTTGTCGTATTAAAGTGGGTCGAAGTGTCGTGACTGTGAAAGCCAATTATCTCCTCCGTCCGCCGAGACGCGTCTTTAATTATCGACGTTCTATAACCGGGGTCTTGATGATACCGCCGCCGGGGTCGCCGTCTGGAGCGTCTTCTTCTGTGGTTTTGATAACTCTGTTCTGGCTCCTCCTGACACTCTGACCTTCTTTCTGCTCCTCGTCTCCGGGTGGACCGGTTCTCCTGTACTGAACTGTAGCAGGTTTTCACTGAACCGGATCCGTCAAGCTTTTTCTTTGTTGTAGAGAAAATATTCTTATTTTAACAAAACCAAACAGCTACGACAGAAACTGACTCCAGGCTGAACATGAAGCCGGTTTTACCAAAGATACTAGCTTGATAGCAGGTAGCTAGCTTTATAGCAGGTAGCTAGCTTGATAGCAGATAGCTAGCTTGATAGCGGGTAGCTAGCCTTCATGTTAGCATCGCTGATGCCTCAGCTCAGATCTCGGTGTTGAATCACTGCTCTGAAGAAACTGTGTTTTCTTTGAAATCTTCATCGTTTTCTTGGTGGTTTGTCCAGATCGGAGCCTCTTGTGGATCGATTTTGGCCCACAGGCCTTATGTTTCACACCACTGATTTTATTGTTTTTCTACGTTTTAAGGTGAATCTGTATCCAGTGGTCAGAGCGCTCTCCCCGCGGTGCTCTGCTCTGAGCTTAAAGGTCCGCCCATGTGGAGTTAGCATGTTCTCCCTGTGCAGCTGCGGGTGGAGGCGGTGGGTGGAGGCGGCGGGTGGAGGCGGTGGCGGGTGGAGGCAGCGGGTGGAGGCAGCGGGTGGAGGCAGTGGGTGGAGGCAGTGGGTGGAGGCGGCGGGTGGAGGCGGTGGCGGGTGGAGGCAGCGGGTGGAGGCAGCGGGTGGAGGCGGGTGGAGGCGGTGGCGGGTGGAACGCTGTGGCTGCGTACGTAGCTTTCCACCCTGATGCAGTTCTTATCAACACCGGGTCTCGTCGCCACTCGTCTCGCCGCCTCCGGTGTTCCCGACGCGTCTCGGGTCGCCGGCGCCGCTTTGGACACTTTCCACACGTATGACGCTCGACGGGGAGCGTGCGCTGTCACGTGCACACTACCGCAGAGCGCACGTGAGGGTGACAACAAGCAAATGTTAGAACAGAAGAACAGAAGACACACTCCTCCTCCTCCCACTGACTTCTGTTCCTTTCTCTGATCCGTCAACAGCCACCCGCCAGTGTGTGTGTGTGTGTGTGTGTGTGTGTGTGTGTGTGTGTGTGTGTGTGTTTGTGTGTGTGTGTGTGTGTGTGTGTGTGTATTAGGATGAATAATGCAACATGTGCTGTGTGAAAAGATGAGGAGGCAACGCGGGGTTGCTGGAGGTTGTGGAAGGTGCTGTCACTACATCCACCCTCCACCTTCACACTGCTGCTGGTGGAGGAGGGGTGGAGGGGGGTGGAGAGGAAGGTGAGGAGAGGAGGAGAGGAGGACAGGAAGAGGGGAGCCAGCGGAGGGAGAGGTTGGTCCAGTCAGATGTTTTGCTTTACATACATTATCTCCTCTTTATTATTTATGTTTTCACACAAGCAGCAGGGTGGAGACCCTGACCTCCACCAGGACACGGCCTGCGTGTGTGTGTGTGAGTGTGTGTGTGTGTGTGTGTGTGTGTGTGTGTGTGTGTGTGGCTGGAGTCTCACTGAGCTCCAGTGCTGTAAAATTAAAAGTTTGAGGGAGAAGCGGCGTTTCAGGCGGGCAGACGTTCAGCAGGAGAACTGAGGACATGAAGCATGAAAACATGGTTTATGAAGAAGAGAAACAGAGACTGGTTCTTACAACAGGGTTTCCCAGCCCTGGTCCCCAGGGAGCACCGTCCTGCACGTTTTGGATGTTTCCCTCTTCCAACACACCTGATTCACTGGACCAGCTCGTCATCAAGCTCTGCAGAAGATCACAGTCCTGATCGTTTGGATCAGGTGTGTTGGAAGAGAGAAACATCCAAAACATGCAGGACGGTGTTCCCCGGGGACCAGGGCTGGGAAACCCTGTCTGAGAAGCATCAATAATGGTACATTTCCAGTAGTAGATTCATCCATTCATCTTCAACCCAGAACTGGGTTGTGAACTCAGCAGTGGAAGCAGGGAAGTCCAGACCTCCTGTCCCCAGACCTCCTGTCCCCAGACCTCCTGTCCCCAGACCTCCTGTCCCCAGACCTCCTGTCCCCAGACCTCCTGTCCCCAGACTCTTCCTCTTCCTCCAGCTCTTCCTGGAGGATCCTGACTTGTTCCAGTCCAGCTGAGACCCAGGCCCTCATTAATCAACAGAGTTCCTCCTCCTGCTGTTCCTCCTCCTGCTGTTCCTCCTCCTGCTGTTCCTCCTCCTGCTGTTCCTCCTCCTGCTGTTCCTCCTCCTGATGCTACTCCTCCTGCTGTTCCTCCTCCTGCTGTTCCTCCTCCTGCTGTTCCTCCTGCTGTTCCTCCTGCTGTTCCTCCTCCTGCTGTTCCTCCTCCTGCTGTTCCTCCTCCTGCTGTTCCTCCTGCTGTTCCTCCTGCTGTTCCTCCTCCTGCTGTTCCTCCTCCTGATGCTCCTCCTCCTGCTGTTCCTCCTCCTGATGTTCCTCCTCCTGCTGTTCCTCCTCCTGATGCTCCTCCTCCTGGTGTTCCTCCTCCTGCTGTTCCTCCTCCTGCTGTTCCTCCTGCTGTTCCTCCTCCTGATGCTCCTCCTCCTGCTGTTCCTCCTCCTGATGTTCCTCCTCCTGCTGTTCCTCCTCCTGGTGTTCCTCCTCCTGCTGTTCCTCCTCCTGCTGTTCCTCCTGCTGTTCCTCCTCCTGATGTTCCTCCTCCTGATGTTCCTCCTGCTGTTCCTCCTCCTGATGTTCCTCCTCCTGCTGTTCCTCCTCCTGCTGTTCCTCCTGCTGTTCCTCCTCCTGATGTTCCTCCTCCTGCTGTTCCTCCTCCTGCTGTTCCTCCTCCTGCTGTTCCTCCTGCTGTTCCTCCTCCTGATGCTCCTCCTCCTGCTGTTCCTCCTCCTGATGTTCCTCCTCCTGCTGTTCCTCCTCCTGGTGTTCCTCCTCCTGCTGTTCCTCCTCCTGCTGTTCCTCCTGCTGTTCCTCCTCCTGATGTTCCTCCTCCTGATGTTCCTCCTGCTGTTCCTCCTCCTGATGTTCCTCCTCCTGCTGTTCCTCCTCCTGCTGTTCCTCCTGCTGTTCCTCCTCCTGATGTTCCTCCTCCTGCTGTTCCTCCTCCTGCTGTTCCTCCTCCTGCTGTTCCTCCTGCTGTTCCTCCTCCTGATGTTCCTCCTCCTGCTGTTCCTCCTCCTGATGCTCATCCTCCTGCTGTTCCTCCTCCTGCTGTTCCTCCTCCTGCTGTTCCTCCTGCTGTTCCTCCTCCTGATGCTCCTCCTCCTGGTGTTCCTCCTCCTGCTGTTCCTCCTCCTGATGTTCCTCCTCCTGCTGTTCCTCCTCCTGATGCTCCTCCTCCTGCTGTTCCTCCTCCTGATGCTCATCCTCCTGCTGTTCCTCCTCCTGCTGTTCCTCCTCCTGATTGGCTCTCAGGACCTGCAGATCCCAGCTGGTCTTTCAGCCGGTCGGCTCTCAGCAGCAGATCCCTCCTCTCCGTTTCCTCCACTCCAGTTGGAATCTGTCTCTTCTGTCACGTCTCTAGATCCCGTCTCGGCGTTGAAGCTGTTGATTTGAATAAAATCCAGTTTCCTCTGGTCTCTGATGGAATCGTCAGAATTCTGCGGCTGTCCTGGAGCTTCTGGACGCTTCCAGCGACCCTGCTGCTCACCGCAGAGGTTTCATTGTTCCACCGGATCCTTCAGTAACTGAGACTCTAGAGTCACGTAAGCTGGTCTGATCCGGATCGGCTCGGACCGGAGGAAGGACTCTGAGAACTCGGAGGAACCTTCCTGCTCTTCACTGGTCGACGGAGGAAACCTCCAGCATGATCGATTCAAACACGTCAAAACCAGCAATGAAGCAGGAGCTACTGATGCAGTAAAATAGATCACTAGATCACTATTAGATCATCACTAGATCACCACTAGATCACCACTGGATCACCACTAGATCATCAGTAGATCACCACTAGATCATCAGTGGAGCCGGTCCAGTCGGGTGTTTGGAGAACCGAGCAGCTTCCTGCTCGTCCAGAGATGGTTCTGCTGGAGAACAGAGAACCAGTCTGATTCTCCAGCTGTTTGGTCAGAACTATCTGGATAGTCAGATGTATCCGGATACTGAGGTCGGTATCCGGATACTGAGGTCGGTATCCGGATACTGAGGTCAGTCAGTGACCGGCTGAGCTGGTTGGTGTACATGGTGTGTGTGGAGAACAGGTTTCTGTTCTGGAGGTTAGTTAAAGCTTAACGAACCAGAAGGAACCGGAGGGTGGAGAACAGGCAACCGTGTGTGTGTGTGTGTGTGTGTGTGTGTGTGAAGTGCTGTTAAGACACAGGGGGGAGCTGGAGTGTGTCACACCCTGCCTTTCAAAAAAACACCAAACCCTGCTGTCAGCGTGACAAGACACACACACACACACACACACACACACACACACACACACACACAGCCCTCTAATTGCTGTCTTTCTCCTGCAGGGTGAGAAAATAGGCTACCTGAAGGAATCTCTCCCACTCATTTCCCCTCCTCTCTTCCTCTCCTCTCCTCCCCTCCTCTCCTCCTCTCCTCCTCCTCCTCTCCTCCCCTCCTCTCTTCCTCTCCTCCCCTCCTCTCTTCCTCTCCTCCTCCTCCTCCTCCCCTCCTCTCTTCCTCTCCTCTCCTCCCTCCTCTCTTCCTCTCCTCCCCTCCTCTCTTCCTCTCCTCCTCCTCCTCTCCTCTCTTCCTCTCCTCTCCTCTCCTCCCCTCCTCTCCTCCTCTCCTCCTCCTCCTCCTCCCCTCCTCTCTTCCTCTGCTCTCCTCCCCTCCTCTCCTCCTCCTCCTCCTCTCCTCCTCTCCTCTCCTCTCCTCTCCTCCTCCTCTCCTCTCCTCCTCTCCTCTCCTCTCCTCTCCTCCCCTCCTCTCCTCCTCCTCCTCCTCCTCTCTTCCTCTCCTCCTCCTCCTCCTCCCCTCCTCTCTTCCTCTCCTCCCCTCTCCTCCTCCTCCTCCTCCTCCTCCTCTCTTCCTCTCCTCCTCCTCCTCCTCCCCTCCTCTCTTCCTCTCCTCCCCTCTCCTCCTCCTCCTCCTCCCCTCCTCTCCTCCTCTCCTCCCCTCCTCTCTTCCTCTCCTCTCCTCCCCTCCTCTCTTCCTCTCCTCCCCTCCTCTCTTCCTCTCCTCCTCCTCCTCCTCCCCTCCTCTCTTCCTCTCCTCCCCTCTCCTCCTCCTCCTCCTCCCCTCCTCTCCTCCTCTCCTCTCCTCCCCTCCTCTCTTCCTCTCCTCCTCTCCTCCTCCTCCTCCTCCCCTCCTCTCTTCCTCTCCTCTCCTCCTCCCCTCCTCTCTTCCTCTCCTCCCCTCTCCTCCTCCTCCTCCTCCCCTCCTCTCTTCCTCTCCTCTCCTCTCCTCCGTTGTGTTTCTGTAGGACTGATCAGGAAGCGGTGGCTCTTCCGTCTTCCTCCCTCCCCCGGCGGATCAGCTGACCCCAGACCAGTGCTTCCTCATGTTTCCTCCATCCTGCAGCTCATTGGCTGCTTTTCATCCTCATTGGACGGATTCACGTCTCTTTTCTGTATTTTCCCGCTTCCTGCTGCGCTCGCCCGGCATGCGGATGAATTTGGACAAATCAGATCAAAAAGAGGAAAATCGGGGTTCGAACCGTGCTTCTGTTCGGACGCCGTTTCCCAGACGTTGCTGTGTGAACGCAGAGGAAGCAGAAACGATGGATCTCGCTGGAGCTGTTGTCATGGAAACGGGGCTCCATCGTTTTCAAGACGTTGCTTCTTAGAAACGAGACTTTTCTGAAAGGAAAACGGCGAAACGAGGAAGCGGGGTAACGGCGTCTCCGGCCTCGCCGCCATCGGCAGGCGCCTCACGTCGGCGCCCCGCCCTGCTCCACTTCCTGCCTCCGCCGCCAGAGAACCGGGAGGGTTCAGAGGGCTGGCCTCAGGCGTGCACACACACACACACACACACACACACACACACACACACACACACACACACACACACACACACACACACACACTCAGGTTATCTCCCACGCTGGTTTCTTCACACAGGCTTGACTGATGCAACAAGTCTGCTGAAAAAAGGAAAAGAAAAAGCAGAATTCTCTAACTTTTCTTCAAACGCGGCGAGGAGAGCAGGAGTCTGAGGCTTCAGACCGACGAGGCGGAGAAAATAAACCTGATGAGCAGCAGCCCGGCGCGGTGGAGCAGTGGTTCGCTCGCTGGTCTCACACTGGGAGCCTTGGCGGGTTGGGTTTGCATGTTCTCCCTGTGTGTCTGCAACCCTGGTGAAATTCACTGAGCGCCGTGGAAACAGCGGTGTGTGTCACTGAGCTGATGGTGGAGAAAGGTGGAGGGGGAGGGGGTGATGGAGGTGGAGGGGTGGAGAGGTGGAGGCGGAGGGGGAGGTGGAGGGGTGGAAGTGGAGGGGTGGAGGGGGTGATGGAGGTGGAGAGGTGGAGGTGGGGGTGGAGGGGGAGGTGGAGGGGTGGAAGTGGAGGGGTGGAGGGGGTGATGGAGGTGGAGAGGTGGAGGGGGGGGTGGAGGGGGAGGTGGAGGGTGGAAGTGGAGGGGTGGAGGGGGTGATGGAGGTGGAGAGGTGGAGGGGGTGATGGAGGTGGAGAGGTGGAGGTGGGGGTGGAGGGGGAGGTGGAGCAGGCAGCACCATGAACATCTGGTTCAAAGAGAGAAAGACTGGTTCTAACTGGTTCACTGAAAAGCTACATTTGTAGGTCTACATATCTGACTCCGCCCACACCAGGCCCCGCCCACACCAAGCCCCGCCCACACCAAGCCCACCCCTCCAGGGTTTTCTGCTGCTCTGCTCACTGGCTTCTGTGAAATGACACCAGCAGCTGATCAACTAGCTGTTAGCTTATAGCTGCTAGCTGTTAGCTTATAGCTGTTAGCTTATACCTGCTAGCTGCTAGCTGGTAGCTGTTAGCTTATAGCTGCTAGCTGTTAGCTTATAGCTGTTAGCTTATACCTGCTAGCTGCTAGCTGGTAGCTGTTAACTTATAGCTGCTAGCTGTTAGCTTATAGCTGTTAGCTTATACCTGCTAGCTTATAGCTGCTAGCTGTTAGCTTATAGCTGTTAGCCTAACAGGTTTTCCTGTCCTTTCACAGCTCGTTAGCATTGTGATTAGCAGCTGCTACAAACAATCCAGCCAGGTGGCTGTGCTTCATGGAGCGGTCTGGAGTCCTGCAGGACCAGGATACCCTGGAGGACCAGGGAGTCCTGCAGGACCAGGATACCCTGGAGGACCAGGGAGTCCTGCAGGACCAGGATACCCTGGAGGACCAGGGAGTCCTGCAGGACCAGGATACCCTGGAGGACCAGGATACCCTGGAGGACCAGGGAGTCCTGGAGGACCAGGGAGTCCTGGAGCCTCTTGTGGCGGACTGGACCCGGTTTGCTGCGTGGTTCTGCTCCACCTGCCATCGCTGCACCTCCACCCCTCCAGCTGCCTCCTGCCCCCCTGCTGTGAGTACAGACGACGTGGTTGGAGTTGTAGTTTCTGCTGGGTGGAGCAGGGAGGCCGGCTCAGCCTCCAGCGGTGTGTGTGTGTGTGTGTGTGTGTGTGTGTGTGTGTGTGTGTGTGTGTGTGTGTGGCGTTCATCTGCAGCCCGGTGTGGTCGAGGCTGAGTTTAAAGCCAGTCTCTGTTGTGTCGAGATGATTTTATCGTTTTCAAACGATACAGACAGACGGAGATCCAGAGTCTGGAGCTCAGCGGGCCACGAGGTTCTGCCTCTCCAGAGTTGATCTGGTTCCAGGTGTTCAGCTTTTCTGTGAATTCTGCTGTTTGTTCTCTTCCTTCTACGAACCCAGTTTCTTAGATTTTGTGATCAATGTTTTCATGAACGCTCGGAGGCGACTCTCTCTGCTGATCGGGGCTCTACATGCGGCTCCTTCGGCCTTCATGCAAACTTGATGCCCCGCCCCTTTGTTGGGCTCCACCCCCTTGTTGATGCCCCGCCCCTTTGTGGATACCATCCCTTTAGTTGGGGCTCCGCCCCCTTGCATACACCCTGCCCCTTTTGATGGCCCCGCCCTCTTGTTGATGCCCCGCCCCTTTGCCCTGACAGCTGGACTCCAGAGGAGGAACCAGCTGAAAGCAGTGAGCTACAGTAACTCAACCGTCGGTCACGGTGACGGCGCTGCAGCGTCAGCAGGGTGTGGGGAGGGTGGAGGCCGGAGGGTGGAGGGTGGAGGGTGGAGGCCAGAGGGTGGAGGCCAGAGGCTGGAGGGTGGAGGCCGGAGGGTGGAGGGTGGAGGGTGGAGGCCAGAGGGTGGAGGCCGGAGGGTGGAGGGTGGAGGCCAGAGGGTGGAGGCCGGAGGGTGGAGGTTGGTACAGAGGCAAGATTTCGGGTGTTTTCACATCTCCCCACTTCAGCTCGACCTAGCAGAGTTCTGGCCGAGCACGGCGGACTGGGTTGGTGTGAAAGCGCCACTCGCTCTAGTTGTCGCTCTAACTCGCCCGCCCAACAGCGGCTGAATGGGGGGTCTGGGAGCGGCCTGGGTGGACCTGGTCTGGGTGGACCTGGCCTGGGTGGACCTGGTCTGGGTGGACCTGGTCTGGGTGGACCTGGCCTGGGTGGACCTGGCCTGGGTGGACCTGGCCTGGGTGGACCTGGCCTGGGTGGACCTGGTCTGGGTGGACCTGGTTTGGGAGCGGCAGATGTGTGAAAGCGCCCCGGCTTTAGCTCGACCCAAAGTCCAGACGCTGCTCCTGTCTGAGCCTCACAGGCTGCCGTAGTGGGCTCAGCCCGGGACAGTGATCACACGTCAGAATGACAGAAAGCAGAAAGTGTCTGCCGCTCGCTCTCTGGCAGAGACTCACCTGATAACAAAGCTTTTATTCCACTGGTTGTTGAGCGACTTTAGCCCCGCCCCTTCCCTTGTTTGATTGACAGGTAAGTGACAGGTTTGCACACCTGTTTGGTTCCCCCCGGCTCCACAGCAGCGCCGCTCCAGACACATTTACCCGTTTTTTTTTTTTCAGCGTAAAATATGTAATGTGTGGCGTGAGGCGTGACAAAAGAGTGAAATGTGTGACACACTGCAGTGTTCACGTTAGCAAGGCCGCTGTTTTGGTTTTACGCCAACTTCCGCCTGGTTGTCATGGAAACGCCACACTTCCCTTGTTTAGAGCGGCTGCTCTGCGTCAGGAGAAGAGGCGGATCAGTTGAAAATTGAAACATTGTTTCTTGTTACTGGCGGCTCCTTTGGCTCCGCCCAGCCTCAGATTCCTGCTGATCGTCAGCTCTGGCGGCGCCGGTGGAGCAGAGAGGCCGTTCAGTGTGAGAAGCTCCTGACAGAAAAACAGAATCTTCACTGTTCATTTATTCATGGTGGAAAAGATCTGCTGAGAGCCCCCCCCTCCAGAAGACATGACACACACACACACACACACACACACACACACACTGAGAACAGGGTGGAACTCATGACTCAATGTTCTGTGAGTCATGGCAGCGGGGGGGTCTGGGGGGTCTGGGGGGGGTCTGGGGGGTCTGGGGGGGTCTGGGGGGGACTGGTGGGGGTCTGGGGGGTCTGAAGGGGGGATCACAGCTGAGGATGGGATCAAAGGCGAAGAACTGAAGAGAGTCAGGCGTCAGTGGGAAGGAGGACGAGGACGAGCGGAGAGACTGGGAGGACACGTGGCTGCTGGAGACCTTCATCCTGATGCTGGGGGACAGCTGTCAGTAACATAGAGAGAGAAGAAGAAAGAGGCTGACGGGGGGGGGGGGCTGTCAGTGACGGAGAGGCGGGGGACGAAAGACAAAGACAGAGAAATGACAAAGTAGAGATGAGAGACGGCGGCTGAAACGCCGTGGCGCCGCCGGGAGACGCCAGGAAGACAGCGAGACACAGGAAGTGACGACCTGTCTCCGCCGCCGGCTTCCTGCTCTGACGGCGGACAAAACTCACAGCGAGGACGGACGGGAGGCGAGGACGGACGGGAGACCGGGACGCCGTGGTCTCTAAAGCTCACAGGAGCGTCTGCGGTGGGGGGGGGGGGGGGGGGGGGGGGGCACTGGAACCTGCAGAACCCCTCCGTCTCCATGGAAACGAGAGCAGAGGACCACCCTGGAACTGGAGCCGGTTCTCCGGTCCGGTTCCAGCGGGGGCACGGGTTCCTCACACAGCGGAGGGATCAACAGGAAGTAGATTCTGATGGGGCGGGGCCTGGCGCTGCTCCATCGGTCGTCCTGAGGGGGAAGCAGCCGCCGCCACCGGGAGGCGGAGTCTGAGTCCACAGGCAGGGTCTGGTTCTTCCGTCCCAAACAGACCAGCGCCGAGCTGCGGGCCGTCTTTAACCTTCAGGTCAAAGGTCATCGCTGAGTCAGGTGAAGCGAGAATGTGGAAAACAGAAGAAAAGAGAAACGTTCAGAACGCAGAGGCTGAATCCGCCTGGGGAGGGGTGGAGTCAGGACGGGTAGGACGGACGGACGGATAGAAGGGTGGATGGGAGGATGGAGGGAGGGATGGAGGGATGATGGAGGGATGATGGATGGAGGGATGGAGGGATGATGGAGGGATAAAGGGATGGAGGGATAAAGGGATGAAGGGATGAAGGGATGGAGGGATGGATGGAGGGATGGATGGAGGGATGGAGGGATGATGGAGGGATGGATGGAGGGATGGATGGAGGGATGGAGGGATGATGGAGGGATGGAGGGATGGATGGAGGGATGGAGGGATGATGGAGGGATGGAGGGATGGATGGATGGATGAAGGGATGGAGGGAGGGATGGATGGAGGGATGGATGGAGGGAGGGATGGATGAAGGGATGGATGAAGGGATGGAGGGATGGATGGAGGGATGGATGGAGGGATGGATGGAGGGAGGGATGGATGAAGGGATGGATGAAGGGATGGAGGGATGGATGGAGGGATGGATGGAGGGATGGATGGAGGGATGGATGGAGGGAGGGATGGATGAAGGGATGGAGGGATGGATGGAGGGATGGATGGAGGGATGGATGGATCTGCAGGAAACAGGATCAGGACCTCTTTTCATTCCTTCCTTCATTCCTACATTATGTCTCTTCTGTGTCTGATTTCATGGAGAACAAACTAAGTATATCTATCACACACACACACACACACACACACACACACACACACACACACACAGAATCGGTGTGTGTGAAGTCGGCACCACTGTGAGTTAGAAAAAAAGCAGAAAACATCCTGAGAGCAGCTTCATCCTGAGGCGTCTTTACTGCTGATTGACTCTGTGTGTGTGTGTGTGTGTGTGTGTGTGTGTGTGTGTTGAAGTGACGACACACTGAGAGGATCGTCACTGAAGGAGTCTGACCTATTTTCCAGCGTGTCCCTGTTCCTGACGTTCTGTCAGGTGGAACAGTCTCTCTGGTCCCGGTTCCTCTGGACCAGAACCAGGACCAGCAGAATGTAGACCAGAACCAGAACCAGAGCCAGAATCGAGTGCAGAGTTTCAGTAAAGCTGTTTTTTCTTCCATCCACACAGCAACGGTCGTGTGTGAGGGCGTTCCACCTGGTTCCCCTCGAGTCCGGCTGTTGACAGTTCTTCCCTTTCGGCCTTTCCAGATCCTCTCAACACGGTTTCTGTAGTGGCGGTTATTAAAATTAACCAAATCAAAACAAGGACTGTAAATCAACTAAACCCGAAATACCGCGCTGTGCATAGCCCCCGGCGCACCTCGATGTACTTAATATGTAAGACGGACACTCCGCTAAATAACGGGGGCAGGGAGGCAGAATGGCGACGTGAAGAAAATTATTTCTATAAAATAAACAGAACAAAGTTTACAAATATCACAAAGCAATCAGATCTTCTTACTTCAAACTTATTAACTTCAACCCAATTATGCTGATTAATGAAATGGTACTGTTGCAGCCGGGTGGAGCTCGCTGCGGGGGGGGGGGCAGGGCCTGAAAGACGTGATGAAGAAGAAAAGTCTGATGGGGGGGAAGGTCCTGGAAGCTGCGTTGAGGGGTGGGGGAATGAATGGGGGGGGGGATGACGACGACGACAACAGCGACCATCCACCGACGGGCTGGAACGAAGCGAGGGGGGGTGAAGTGCCGATACCCGTATGAAGCGATTCACTGGCGGTGACGACGTCGCTCGCCACCCCAGTCCCTGCAGACAGTCGACCGACGGGGATGGCTAGCTCGTTAGCCAGCGGTACTCGTTAGCCAGCGGTACTCGTTAGCCAGCGGTACTCGTTAGCCAGCGGTATTCATTAGCCAGCGGTACTCGTTAGCCAGCGGTATTCGTTAGCCAGCGGTACTCGTTAGCCAGCGGTACTCGTTAGCCAGCGGTATTCATTAGCCAGCGGTATTCGTTAGCCAGCGGTATTCGTTAGCCAGCGGTACTCGTTAGCCAGCGGTACTCGTTAGCCAGCGGTACTCGTTAGCCAGCGGTATTCGTTAGCCAGCGGTATTCGTTAGCCAGCGGTACTCGTTAGCCAGCGGTATTCGTTAGCCAGCGGTACTCGTTAGCCAGCGGTATTCGTTAGCCAGCGGTACTCGTTAGCCAGCGGTACTCGTTAGCCAGCGGTATTTCCTCCACACTGGTCAGCAGCCGCCGACGCTAGCTGGCGTCACAGCCAGGCGGCAGCGGCTCTCTTTGCCTTTACCAACGTGTCCCAAACACACAAACGCCGCGAAATTCTTCTCCCACGCTCTGGATTGCGTCCGCACACGCCCGATCAAAAACTTCCCCACAATGCCCCGGGACGCACATAAAAAAGATACACAGGAAGCAGCATTCAGTTACAATACAGAAATAGGACAAATGAACTTCCAAATCTCACACATTCAAAGAAAGTAATAAACGAATGAACAGAAATAGTACAGTTACATTAATGGCAGAGGAGACTCATTAAACTATGAACTTAAGTTACTTTGAACATCACAAACTGACCTGAGCCTTCACTACAGTTCTCATGAAAACTGGTCCTGACCCCTCAACACTGGATGCGGTCCGGCTGCGGTCCGGCTCCGGTCCGGCTGCGGTCCGGCTCCGGTCCGGCTGCGGTCCGGCTCCGGTCCGGCTGCGGTCCGGCTCCGGTCCGGCTCCGGTCCGGCTGCGGTCCGGCTCCGGTCCGGCTGCGGTCCGGCTCCGGTCCGGCTCCGGTCCGGCTGCGGTCCGGCTCCGGTCCGGCTCCGGTCCAGCCCTGTGATTCACATCACCTGCTGTGTCTCTGCTGTCCGCTGGAGGAGGTTGCCAGATCTGTCGTTATCCCCCGTAGACAATATGAAACCAGTTTTACTCAATAGAAAGCAGCCAAACCGCCGTCTCGGATGAAAATGCACGTTAAACCGGATTTGTATGATAAAAACACGTCATAAACACACAATCATTTCATCAACCCGTCCGACGTGTTAAAAAAAAAAAAAAGACACTTGATTTGACAGAAACCCGCCCAATCTGGCAACACGGAGCTGCTCCGGTCTCAGAGCTGTTTGGAGCCATTTTGGAGTCATTTGACTTTCCTGCAGTGACGAAGAACAAAACGGTTCATTCTTCTAAAGCGTATAATGACTACATCACTGTTTGTTCTGTTTTCTACCAGAAGAAGTAAAATAATAGAATATTAAAGGGGCACAGCGCAGTTTTAAATATTAAATTTTCAATTATTCACACCCAGACATGTTTTCACCTTTGCCTGATGGGCAGCAAGAGCTATTTTTGCAAGATCGCAGTCGCTCCTATTTTCCTGTGCAGGGCACTGAAGGCACAGCAAAAAGTGATTCGGGTACGAATCGCTCTGAGCCTGACGTAATGCGCCTCCTGCTGGCCTGGTAATCCTAAGTTTCGATTTGTCCGCCATTACTCCACCAGATGCTTAGCAGCAACAACTGAGCAGTACTGAGGATGGAGCTTCCAGAAAGTAAGAACAGACCGGCTTCTAGCACTGCCTCAGCTCCACACAGACCCACCAGGCAGAAGAAACTTACCTTTTACTGGAGCGCTGCTAAAAGAGCGAGGAAGGAGTTCCCCTCTTCTCTGCACGTACATGGGTGCATGCCACAGACACGAGCTTTTCACTAAGCTACAGTTACGCCTAAGGCCTGCAGGGGTCGGTGTTTCGCATAAAACGAGCAAACTGCGCTGTGCTCCTTTAAGGCAAAAACACGACACAGATTTTATTTTGAAGTCACTTATTTTGGAACACATATCGCGTTTCCTTCTGGCGCCCGACTTGCTTCCGTCTGAATTGACGCGGGAGGGCTGCGGCGTCCAGAAAAATAGGATCCTTGCGGAAAGAGACCAGAGCTCCGCAGAGGCTCCGGAGCCGGACCGGAGCTGGACCGGAGCCGGACCGGAGCCGGACCGGAGCCGGACCGCAGCCGGACTGGAGCCGGACCGGAGCCGGACCGCGGCCGGACCGGAGCCGGACCGGAGCCGGACCAGAGCCGGACCGCAGCCGGACCGGAGCCGGACCGCGGCCGGTGTGCACCACAGCATTGATTTTAATGACTTCGGATCAGCTGCGAGGTCCGGACCGGAGCCGTTCCGGAGCCGGACCGCATCCAGTGTGGGACCGCATCGGGGCTGAAACGCAGCTGGAGCGTCATGTAAACGGCCTCAGGTACTGAGTCCGCCGGCTGCCGGGCGGCGTTGAACCGTCGCCGGAGACGGATGGTTTGACAGATGGACCGCGGGGAATCGAACCGCCAACCCAACGACTGGAAGATACCCACTGGCATCTGGGTCAGGGATTCAAACTACTGACCGTTACCTGAACCCGGGATGTGAGGGTTCTGGACTGGAGCCGGGACGTAGGGGTTCTGGACCGGGGTTCTGGACCGGGGCTCTGGACCGGGGTTCTGGACCGGGGTTCTGGTACCAGCTGAGCTGGTTGGACCCAGAGGAACGTCATCTGAACAGAGTCCCACCAGACGACTCTGTCCTTTGTCCTCTGTCTCTCATGTCCTCTGTCTCTCATGTCCTCTGTCTCTCATGTCCTGTGTCTCTCATGTCCCCTGTCCTCTGTCTCTCATGTCCCCTGTCCTCTGTGTCTCATGTCCTCTGTCCTCTGTCTTTCATGTCCTCTGTCCTCTGTCTCTCATGTCCTCTGTGTCTCATGTCCTACATGGCGTCTTCTCTTCTCCATGAATAAACGATGTTTCTGTTCAGAGAAATAATTACTGAAAAACCCTGAATGGGTTCAGAACAGCGTCAGCAAGACGGAGGGAGACGAGAGTCCAGACACATTCTCACATAAACGAGCTAATCTGTGTGTGTGTGTGTGTGTGTGTGTGTGTGTGTGTGTGTGTGTGTGTTGCTGGGTGGATGCTAAACACTAAACAGTGGCTGTAATTGAAATTAAAAGGTAGAGACATTCATCACGCCGAGCCGGAGAGTCGCCAAGATGTGTTTGTTTGAGTGTCGACGGTGTGTGTGTGTGTGTGTGTGTGTGTGTGTGTGTGTGTGTGTGTGTGGGGGGGGGGGGGGGGGGGGTGGGGGTGGAGTTACGGCGGGAACAACAGCAGGGCTGGAAGATGGAAGGAAAGCAGCAGTCCTGGTTTGCATGGCCCCGTGTGATCAGACTGCAGCCAGGCGGACTGTCGAGGTTCCTGTAAACACTCAGTGGATCCGCTTCACTCGGACCGGATTGCATTTCGGAGCCGATTGTTCGAGGTAATCTACCCCGATCCGTAATCCGCTCCGTGTCTCATATAAACGGCGCCTGACAGCGTTTCCTCGTACGGAGTGACGTGAAGACCAGCGGTTCTTGGAGGATCCCTTCATGCTTTCATTTCATCTGCATCGTTCCAGACCCGATTCCTCCAGATCCAGAGCGGCTTCGGACCTCTGGTTCTCCGTTATGTTCGGTCCTTCCTGTTCTCCACGTAGAGAAAACTCCACCTGCTGGTCTGGAATGCAAACTGCAGCAGTTCCAGCATCGCTCTCCCTCTGGTCGTCACGACTGAACGCTTGTTCGGTTACCATGGAACCAGAAAGAAAAACGGCGTTCTCCGTCTCCGAGCTCTCTAGCACCCCCTACAGGAAGCCCACCTCACTTCTAAGCCATCAGCTTCACGTCCAGACCTCCACCGTCGTCACGTCTTTCCCATTTTATCGTCTCTGCTGTTTTTTCTCATCAGCTGACCTTCCAGTGAACCGCTGGACGCTCGAGAAAAAAGAAAGATGTCCGCCGTCCCTCGCCGGCGTCTCCTCCGTTTACCGCCTCATGAATATTGATGAGAAGCCGAGGGTTTATAAAACAACTGGACTTCTGTCTGCCGCTCCTTCTGAGCCTCAACAAATTAGAAAACGGCAGGATAAAGGCTGACAGCTGACCTCCCACTCTGCCGTTCGCCTCCACGCTTCATCTCCGGCGCTGCTGCTGGTTCTCCTCATGTTGATCTGTGAGACGTGATTGGTCCAAATCCAGACGGAAACCGTCGACTGATGAGAAAGAAGAAGGGTTCCTCCTCGTCCCTGGAATCCAGAGGATTTTGAATAAATCACAGAAATTTCTACTTTTTCCAGACGACACTGATCTTTTCTTCAGTACTAATAATGTTCTCCGTTCTTCATCCTGTTCTTCATGCTGCGTTTTCGTTTCCTCTTTCGAAATCTGAGCGACTGAAGCTGAGACGGCGGCGGGTTTTCACCTCGGAAGGACCCGGATCAGCAGCGGCGGCGTTCTGAGGGAATCCATGACGTGACGAGACCAGACCCAGCGGTTCCACGGATCCTGAACACGGAGCTCTGCTCTGGAGGTCTGAGGGTCTTTGGTTCTGCTGGAAAACTGGAAACTGGATCCATTCAGTGGCTTTACTGAGACCTGAAGGGTCAGGAGGAGTGGACCAGTCCAGTTCTCCTGCTCCTGCTCCTGGTCCTGGTCTAGATCGTCCCATACATTCCTGTTGTTCCAGGACTGACTGAAGACCAGCATTGTTCCCTTCTGGATGCTGGTTTCATTCCCAGCATCTCCTCTGGGCTCCGTCCTGCAGCCAGTCCTCACCCGGTCCTCACCCGGTCCTCACCCGGTCCTCACCCGGTCTTCACCCGGTCCTCACCCGGTCTTCACCCGGTCCTCACCCGGTCTTCACCCGGTCTTCACCCGGTCTTCAGCTGCTGGATCGGACGGATCTTCACTCACGATAACGTTGGACAGACACTCAAACCAGAACTGAAGACGGGTGAACCGGTCGAGACTAAACCTCTTCACCTCGATTCAACCACCAACAGTTCTCATCCAGTCAGTAAACCACAGATTAACTTTTGTCCAGCTTTAGCATTAGCATTAGCATTAGCTTTAGCTCAGGCCAGTCATCAGGGTCCTCTCCTGATGTCTCCTCGGGTCTCGGTTCTGACAGGAAGTCCCAGCAGCCCTGCTGTCGATCTGACGGCTCAAACAGGTAGAATGAGCTCAAGACCTGCTCCTTCAAAATAAAAGCCTGCTGAGGTCAGCTGTGTAGTGGATACGCTTCCCCGCTCTTCCTCCACTTCTTCAAGGCTCAAGACTTCAGGAACTTCCTGGAATCCAGTGAATCTGCCCCCGTGGCGCCGGAACTCCAGTCTGTTCTGAGCTTTTTCAGTTTCAGACGAGTCGGTTCGGAACGGTTCGGAACGGTTCGGAACGGTTCGGAACGGTTCTGCACGTCCATGAGGGTCTACACGCTAACACGTTCTGCAGCGTGAGCGCCGCTGCTCCCAGAACAGCACGAGGATGGAATTCAATAAGGGATAAAAGCGGCGCTGACAGGTAGAGCGGCCGCGGCGCTTCACAGCCATTTGTCAATAAAGAAGCAATTACTGAAACGTAGCGCCGCCCGGGGGAGCGAGGGAGCCAGGGAGCGGGCCGCGCTATAGATTTGTTGTGCTTGTCAAAGAGAAACACACACAAATGCACATAAATACACACCAAAGTAGGTAAACACATCTATATGCATGAGAACGCGGCCGTAAAGCATTAAAATAAACAGGCGTTTTCTGCTAAAGCTTTGTTAACGGACTGCAGACGGCGGCGCTGCGCTCGCCGCCAGGAGGCCAGACCGCCGGGACCGCTGGAGACGGATCGATGAAGGTCTTTCCACTGGAGGAAGAGCAGGAGAGTCGACGGACGGGTGGAGACTGGTTCATCCATGTTAAAGAGCGAGACGGCGGCTGTCAGCAGGTTCTCCTGCAGGACAGTCCGGTTCCAGCTGCTGGGACTCGGTTCTGGTTCTCTGGTTCTGGACACACATCTGGTCTGGCTTCACCTCACACCCAGGCCTCCAAATAAATCGTCTCTCGTATGAGTCGAACGCCATCTTGGAACATGGCGTCATGGCGACGGACGAGCAGAACGACTGGAATAAAGTCAGGAATAGTTTACACAGAATTCCTGAAGGAGAAGAAACCGGCCGGATTATTAGGATTTAAAGTGAAGTTTCCAGGCGTTTACACGGTCATTTCAGAGCGAATACAGCTTTATTCAGATTTACAGGGGAAGAAAAAGTCCATGTAAATTCACTGACTGATCTGAGAATTTCAGTTTAATTACATGAGAAATAAAACAAAACGCCAAACAGAAGCAGCTCAGAAAATTCTGGAAAAAGGCAGAAAGGAAGAGTGAAATGTGGGATCAGCCGGTTCATCAGGAGGTTATCTTACAGGGAACTTCAGCGGTTCTTCAGTCCGGGGAGAACGTTCCTCATCTGCTGTACTGAGTGACAGATGCCGTGAGAGAGAGAGAGTGTGTGTGTGTGTGTGTGTGTGTGTGTGTGTGTGTGTGTTTGTGTGTGTGTTTACACCTCATTGGGGGTGTGGGGGGTCTCTGGGGCTGATTGGAGCCAATCAGAGCGCCGCTGGCGGCGGCGGCGGCGGGGGTCCTCCGGATGATGAGAGACGGAGACGACCTGCTCTGATTGCTCCTGTCTTCATGATTACCCCTTCAGACGCCCGCCGGAGGAAAACACTCCAGTGTGTGTTGATCAAACTTAGTGTCCCGGTCCGTGCGCAGAACGCCGCTCCGTGGCGCCGGTCCGTGCGCAGAACGCCGCTCTGTGGCGCCGGTCCGCTGCTCCGGTCCGTGAGGCTCGGCGACGATGTGGCCAGATGGAGAATAAAGCACCTCTGGGAGGGCGGAGGAGGGGGCGTGTCCTGCAGGTGTCGCCTGGGCGCTCAGGCGTGGCCCGTTAGCCCGTTAGCCTGTTAGCCTGTTAGCCCGTTAGCCCGTTAGCCTGTGATCACCACTGGAACGAGGACGTCCTCCCCGCTGAATGCTGGTGGAGGACGGCTCAGTGGAGACTCTGTCCTTCAGGTTCACTCTGTGGTCGTCTGGACAGTGGAGCGCGAGACGGGCCGATGGACCGTCCTCTTCCGGTGTTCCTGCAGAACTCTGAACGGGTTTTATTCAACATGTGGCTCACGGGGGAACCCTGCTTTTCAACAGGTTGGGATTTTAGACCAGAGGTGTCAAACGTGAGGCTCATGGGCCAAAATCGGGCAACACGAGGCTCTGATTTGGCCAAACTATCAAGCCAGTGGTCAAATAAAGCGTGGATGTTCTAAGTGATCTTCAAAGTACCGACTCATCACTGAGTGGAGCGGGGGTATTCTGATGCTAACATGAAACCTAGCTAACTGTTATCAAACGAGCTACCTGCTATCAAACTAGCTACCTGCTATCAAACTAGCTACGTGCTGTCAAGCTAGCCTCTGAGCCATGCTGTCAGGGAGAGTTTAGAAAAATACCCAGAATGCAACAGCTGCAGGAGAAGTTTCCGGACGTTTCTCTGATTTTTCAGCAGAAGGTGTCGGTGAAACTGGCTTCGTGCTCCGACTGGAGTCTATAAATTTACAGTTTTCATCTGTTCTGCAGCTCCACACAGAGAACCTTAACGTTGAAGTTTGAAGGACAGTCTGGCTGTTTCACCGCTCCGTCCCTCTCAAGGTGAAATTGGTCCGAATGTGACCTCTGACCTGGAGTCAGTCTGACCTCTCTGGTCTGGATGTTCTGTGTTCTCGATACGACCTCATGCAGAACGCAGCATTGGCATCAGGGTTGGGAGGGTTACTTTTAAATTGTAATGCGGTACAATTACAAGTTACTTGTCAAAAAATGTAATCAGTAACTTACTCTAATTACTTCAATTAAAAAGTAACGTACCAGATTACTTTTAGTTACTTTTAGATTACTTTACCAGCAAACATAAAAAATAAAGACAAACACAATGTGTCGTCCTCACAGTGTGTTGACAACTCTAAACACTAATAAACGCTCTCAGTGTTCTGAACTCTGCTGAACTCTGTGTTCAGCCCCAATTCATACCAACAACATGACCTTTAACCTCTAACCTACTGAGAGTCTGACTTTCTGTCTTTCTGACTCAGGATCAGCTCCATCAGTCCAGACTGTTCCTCCAGCAGCTCTACAGTCCAGCAGCAGCAGCAGCTGTACTGACAGTGTTAACACACACTTCTCCTCTGTCCTCAGTCTGCTGTGTAGCTGCTCTGCTGCAGGGAGGAGCAGGGTGTCTTCAGGTCGGCCATGAACACTGTTTGTTCCAGAGGTCAGAGGTCATTCATTCCTCAGTGACAGAAGGAAACATGCAGTCTCCAGTAAATCCTCCATCCAGGCTGAAGAGATTACTGCCTCCATCAGATTCTTCTGAGTTCAGCCTGGTGAGGCTGGTTAGCAGGTTACTGACTGGTTAGCAGGTTACTGACTGGTTAGCAGGTTACTGACAGGTTAGCAGGTTCCTGACAGGTTAGCAGGTTACTGACAGGTTAACAGGTTACTGACAGGTTAGCAGGTTACTGACTGGTTAGCAGGTTACTGACAGGTTAGCAGGTTCCTGACAGGTTAGCAGGTTACTGACAGGTTAACAGGTTACTGACAGGTTAGCAGGTTACTGACTGGTTAGCAGGTTACTGACTGGTTAGCAGGTTACTGACAGGTTAGCAGGTTCCTGACAGGTTAACAGGTTACTGACAGGTTAACAGGTTACTGACAGGTTAGCAGGTTACTGACTGGTTAGCAGGTTACTGACTGGTTAGCAGGTTACTGACAGGTTAGCAGGTTACTGACAGGTTAACAGGTTACTGACTGGTTAGCAGCTTACTGACAGGTTAGCAGGTTACTGACTGGTTAGCAGGTTACTGACAGGTTAGCAGCTTACTGACAGGTTAACAGGTTACTGACAGGTTAGCAGGTTACTGACTGGTTAGCAGGTTACTGACAGGTTAGCAGGTTACTGACAGGTTAGCAGGCTAACAACACTTTAGCTTCACTGTGAGTTCAGGTGTGTTTCATAGCTGTAGATGTGTCTTCAGGTTTGATGAGTTCCTGGATGTTGAGAGCTTTTTCACAGCTGGAGGCAGAGTTTACATCCTACAGAGAAGTCCTGGTCTTATCTGGCTTAAATACTAAATGTCTCGTTTCCATCCAGAGAAGGAGTTTCTCTCTCTGGAGCAGCCAAGACTCCAGCAGCAGGGGGTAAAGTCCACGGCAGCGCGGGTTGTTAATTCACGGTTAAACCTATCAGTGGAGCGGGAGGCTGCTCCAGGACAGCGGTCTTCTTCTTCTTCTTCTTCTTCTTCTTCTTCTTCTTCTTCTTCTTCTTCTTCTTTGGGACAGTGGCGGGTGGCGACCATCAACTTAGGTGCATACCGCCCCCTACTGTATGTCTGGGTAGATGTGCAAGACAGCGGTGGATGCGACGTCTGTCATTTACATATCTACGGTGTCTATTGTTTACAGATCTACGGTGTGGCGGTTTGTGCCGTAAAGCGCCGTAAGGTGCTGTAAAGTGTCGCAGTGTCTGCATACGGCGCGGATGTCTGCTGTTGCTGCTATATTCCGTCTGATTTTCCAAAGTAATCCCGCTCAGTAATCCGTGTTTTTATCAGAAGTACCTGTAACGAGATTACATATTTTTTGCGTGTACTGTAATGGATTACAGTTACAATTTTTTTGTATCCTGATTACGTAACGCCGTTACATGTAATCCGTTACTCCCCAACCCTGATTGGCACTAATGACCAGAAGAGGCTGTGTGAGCGCCCGGTTCAGGACGGGGGGCGAGCTGCTTCCTCGGCCTGTCCCTGCAGGTTCCTCAGGTTCTGGGTTCTCCAGACCTGCAGAACCAGCAGAACTCAGACTGCGGGACGAGGCCGGACGGCGGGATGAGAACGTGGAGCTGGAGACAGACGGGAGGAACAGCAGTGTGTGATCGAGGCTCAGAATGAATCTCCAGGGAACGCCCAGCTTTACTTTAATTTCTCTCCGGTCTATCTTCCTGCTAATTCCCCGACTAATAGAGATATGAGTCTGACGCTATCGGGGAGGAGGAGGAGTGAGGAGGAGGAGGAGGAGGAGGAGGAGGAGGAGATAATTAGAAGTTATCGGCCTGATTTGCTCAGATCCTGCGTGAAGTGTGTTGAACAGCGAGTCTGGGAGAATAGACGGCGCTCTGGTTCTGTTCCACGCCGCCGGAGGCCGGCTTTACATTCCTGCTCACACGGATTGATCCAGATGTGTCTGGCGTCACCGTGGCAACAACAACAACAACAACAGCAACAACAACAACAACAACACCAACAGCAACAGATTCCGGGACTTTTTCTGAAATAGGAATCATTCATTTGAAGAGCTGGAGGCAAAACGAAAACTGGAGAATCGCAACTTCAGAACCAGAAGTGCTCAGGTGGAGGCGTTTTTACAGACCGACCGGCACAGCGGCGCCCCCTGGTGGCAGGAACGCCACCGCCGAGCACATCCAGCGGCGCCTTACCAGAACGGAGCGTGAAGACGAGCTGCACCGATCAGCTGGCTTTAATGGAGCCGACACTGGAGTGACTGGAACCGAGGAATGCCGAGCAGAACCGCCAGACTCTCCTGAGCTCCTCCAGTCCTCCAGGCCCCCAGGCCCCCCCCGGACCCCTCCAGACCAGGTTCTAGGTCTGGCCAGAACCCTGCTCCAGATCCTCCAGACAACACAACGTCACCAAGACAGTCGGATCTACAGTCGGACCGGACCGGTTCTCTCTGGACCGTCATCTGGACACAAACCCTTCCACCAAGACTCCCTCCAACCAGCCAACATGGCCGCCCGCGGTGTGATAAGCCCCGCCCAGTGGGCGTGGCAAACATAATGCATTGAAGTCATATTTCTGGCCACTGATTACACAGAAAATCATGTGAAGCAGCAGCAGGATGGAAATAAAAACCCAGTCGTGGCTACAGAACCCCTCCCAGACCAGAACCTCTTTAAAGGACAGAGATCCACAGAACCGGTGCATTGATCCAGTTCCGCCGGTTTCCCCCCGGCGCCCGATAAGGCTCGGTCTGTCTGGGCACAGCAGGGGAGGAACATGGCGTCTGGAGAGTGAAGGTATGAGAACCGACGTGAAGGAGTAGAACCCTCAACCCTCAGCTGAACCACAGACCTGTTCTAGAGGAGTCCTGGTCCAGAGTGTCTCAGCGTCGCGACTCGGTCCGTCAGTCACACTGCAGCAGGTTTAAACTCAGTCGAAGAGGGAACGCAGAGAACGTAGAGAACGCAGAGAACATAGAGAACGTAGAGAACGCAGAGAACACAGAGAACGCAGAGAACGCAGAGAACACGGAGAACGCAGAGAACGTAGAGAACACAGAGAACACGGAGAACGTAGAGAACACAGAGAACACAGAGAACACAGAGAACACGGAGAACGTAGAGAACGTAGAGACCGTGAGGAGCAGCAGTGAGATTCAGTCAGAACAAAACATCCATCGATTCTTCCGATCGATCGTCCTGAGAGACGAGAGCGTCTCCTGCTGGACAGGTCCTCAGGTCACCTGGAGCAGACGCTCGGCTCGCCGCCGCCGCCCGGCCCCTCGCTCACCGCCGCCGCCGCTGGGCCCCTCGCTCACCGCCGCCGGGCCCCTCACTTGGCGCTGCTGCCGCCGGGCCCCTCGCTCACCGCCGCCGGGCCCCTCGCTCACCGCCGCCGCCGCTGGGCCCCTCGCTCACCGCCGCTGGGCCCCTTGCTCGGCGTTTTGAGTCTGAACAGCCTCAATGAGCAGAAACGGCTTCAATTAAAGACGACGGCTGAAAAAAGGAGGAAACGACCTCTGGAGGGACTGTGATGGAACATGGAGGGTGGGAAGAGGACAATGACCCCGGCTGCTGATTGGCTGGTTGAGTCCTGCTCCTTCCTCCCTCCCTCCTCCCTCTCTCCTCTCTCCCTCCTCCCTCTCTCCCTCCCTCCTCCATCTCCTCCCTCTCTCCCTCCCTCCTCCCTCTCTCCCTCCTCCCTCTCTCCCTCCCTCCTCCCTCTCTCCCTCCTCCCTCTCTCCCTCCCTCCTCCCTCTCTCCCTCCTCCCTCTCTCCCTTTCTCCCTCTCTCCCTCCCTCCTCCCTCTCTCCCTCCTCCCTCTTTCCCTTTCTCCCTCTCTCCCCTCCCTCCTCCCTCTCTCCCTCCTCCCTCTCTCCCTTTCTCCCTCTCTCCCTCCCTCTCTCCTCTCTCCCTCCTCCCTCTCTCCCTCCTCCCTCTCTCCCTCCCTCCCTCTCTCCCTCCCTCTCTCCCTCTCTCCCTCCTCCCTCTCTCCCTCTCTCCCTCCCTCCTCCCTCTCTCCCTCCTCCCTCTCTCCTCTCTCCCTCCTCCCTCCTCCCTCTCTCCCTCCCTCCATCGCTGCTCTGCTCTAATTGAACCTTCAGATCAGGCGAACTGATCCTGGAAATAGTTTTTCAGCTCCGACCCGTCAGAAGTTGCCTCTCCGAGGCGAACGGCAGAGAGAAGTCCTGCTTTGTGCTGCAACAAGTCTGAATGGAGCCAGTCGACCAATCAGAGCAGAAGACAGACACGTTTTCATGAAACGACAGCAGAGACGATCAGCGCCTGATAACGCCTCAGAGAGCCACGGAGACGGATCCAGACGGAGCCATGTCCCGGTCCGCCAGAGGAACCGGCCCGGAGGACCTCCGCTCCTCACAACAGGAAGAGCGACTGACACTGCAGCACAGCCGGCGGCCCGCAGGAGAACCGCTCCACACAGAACCGACTGGGTTCTGAGGCTGGACATTAAGTCCTCTGGGTCTGGTTCTGCAGGGTTCTGCTCCTCTGAGCCTGGTTCTGCAGGGTTCTCCTGCTCTGAGCCTGGTTCTGCAGGGTTCTCCTGCTCTGACCTGGTTCTGCAGGGTTCTCCTCCTCTGGGTCTGGTTCTGCAGGGTTCTCCTCCTCTGGGTCTGGTTCTGCAGGGTTCTCCTCCTCTGGGTCTGGTTCTGTAGGGTTCTGCTCCTCTGGGTCTGGTTCTGCAGGGTTCTCCTCCTCTGGGTCTGGTTTTGCAGGGTTCTCCTCCTCTGGGTCTGGTTCTGCAGGGTTCTCCTCCTCTGGGTCTGGTTCTGCAGGGTTCTCCTCCTCTGACCTGGTTCTGCAGGGTTCTCCTCCTCTGAGTCTGGTTCTGCAGGGTTCTCCTGCTCTGACCTGGTTCTGCAGGCTTCTCCTCCTCTGGGTCTGGTTCTGCAGGGTTCTCCTCTGGGTCTGGTTCTGCTTTGACTCATATTGAGGTATTTTCAAGTCTGTGACCTTTGACCCAGTCACTCTGGATCAAGGCAGCAGATCCTTTGGTCCCACATGTCTCACTTTAGAACAGAACTGAAATCCACTGCAGGGTTCTGTTTGAATTATTCTAATGAATGCGATGTATCCCCCAGCCCGAAGCTGCACTGCTGTTATTACTGTTTCAGTTCTGTTTGATCCTTGTTTTCAATAAATGAGCTCAGGACATTTCACTGGGTTCGAACTGACAGGAAAGACCTTCCTGCTCTTTTTGAACATTTTAAAATATCGGCGTCTCTCTGATGCAGCCTCCTTCCATTAAAGCCTGGAGCAGCTGCAGCTGAGACCCCGGCTGCTAGAAGAGGATTTACGGTAGTGATGCGCAAATCAAACATTGAAACGGCCAAATTCTGCATAGGATCCATGATTATGATCGTACAAAAATAATAATAAAATAAAGGAAATGCACGGGGAAAAAGCACTTTGCCGATATTAAGAGGCCCCCTCCGAAATTTCACAGATCATGTTTTCAGGGGGGCCTTATGTCTCATCAAGCGGGCTGAGACCCCCCTGGCCCCCCCCTGGCCCCCCCGTCGTTCGCACCCTGCACACACAGCATCTCCTCAGCTCTGCTGATTGCTTCCTCTGTTTTCTCTTCATGTCGACTCGTTACAGGAAGTCGAAGCGTTCCAGGTTTCTGAAGCGGGACCTGGTCCGACGAGGCTCAGTGACCAAACAGCCACAGGTTTGACTGATCCTGGATTCTTGTTGCTGAAGCTGCTGCTTCACTCCGCTCCCAGCCTCTGATCACATGACATCAAGTCATTGTCAATGTTAGAAATAATAATATTATAAACTATTGACTTAAACTGGCTCGAGTCCCGCCGGGGTGCAGTGTGTGTGTGTGTGTGTGTGTGTGTGTGTGAGTGTGTGTGTGTGTGTGTGTGTGTGTATGTATGTGTGTGTGTGTGTGCGTTCTCGTATTTCTATCCTTGTTGGGGCCAAATGTCCCCACAAGGATAGCAAAACGTGGAACGACGTGCCTTGTGGGGACCTTTTTCCGGTCCTAAGTAGGAGAAACAGTGTTTTCTTGACCATGTTGTTGTTACTGAAAAAAGTAAAAGTGCAAAAACATTTCTTTAGGGTTAGGCTTTGTTGTGGTGTGGGTTAGGGTTAGGGTTAGGGTCAGGGTTAGGGGCTAGACATGAATGGGAGTCAATGGACGGTCCCCACAAGGATAGAAATACAAGACTGCGCGTGTGTGTGTGTGTGAGACAGAGAAACACGATGGAGGAACTGAAGCTGATGAACAGACGGAGCTCAGCGTCTGATAAAACCACCAGAAAATTCACCAAATGTAGTGTTTATGAAAGGTCGACGGTTTCTGTCGTCTGACTCCAGAAGTCTCAGTCTTAACTCTCACGCTTCCTCCCTTCATACAAAATCAGGATCTAAAAATTGAATGAAGTGTTCTTTGACATTAAAAGGACAAGCGGCTTGGAAAATGAATGGATGAATGAATGAAAGTTCTCTGAATAACTTTATGTAAACTCCTCATTTAAAACTTAATTCTTCACCATTTTAGCTCCTTTTGTAAAACATTCAGGATCTGAATGTTTCTTGAACAGATTTGAGCGTTTTTATCGTCACTTTTTATCTTTTATTTTTTCATGAAAGGTGTTTGAAACTTTTCCACTTATTTTTATTATTATTTACATCCCTGAAGAAGAAATCCGCCAAGTTTTGTTTCCCATTCTCCTTTTGTCTGACACACCTGGGAGGAATACTGAAGAAGAAAATATTAGATTTACAATAAATCATCAATCAAGAAAAAACAATTTTCTCCTTTTTCCCCTCATTTCGCCGACATGTGCAAAAGTTAAAGCACATAAAAAAAGTCTCCTCTGAGACGACAGATGACAGATATAGAGCAGCGATGTAAACACACACACACACACACACACACACACACATCAATATATGGGTCAGAACATGAAAACTCCTCATTCTGAGAAGGAGCGTCGGTTCCGATCCGGCTGTCCTGGTCTCAGAGCTGAGCTGAAAGGCAGTGTGGTTCTCAGGTCCAGAAGGCCGGGGTCTGGAGGAGACCCCGTCCCGAAGCGTCCCGGTTCTGGTTCTGGTGTGAGCCGCCTCCTCCTGTCAGCAGTAATGATCTAAAAGAGGCTGAAAACGCTTGAAGTCCCGCCGTCTGCGTCGCTAATTCGATGCTCTGTCAATATAAATTAGCATTTAATGAGCGCAGCCTTTAAATAAATCCAATTAATGGAGCGTTCCCGCAGAAACGTGAGCGCCGTGAGATTACACCGCAGGCAGAGCAGGAGGATGTTATCCCTCACACCGTTTCAAATGCTTCTATAAATTCCCTCACCTCCTACTCTCCACCTCCGTCTCCTCTGCAGAGGATGGAGAGATTAGCAGGAATCAGCCTTCTTCTTCTTCGCTGCTTCATCTTCCTCCTGTTTTCACCCTGTTTGAAGCAGAAGGGATGTTTGCAGAGAAGCAGAGGAAAAGTTTGGGCTCTGGTAGCAGAGTTCAGCTCCGCTTCTCCACCGGAAGGCTAATGGATGAGTTCAATGTGCTGATTTCTGCAGAAAAGTGCCACGGTGTGTGTGTGCGTGTGTGTGTGTGTGTTTCCTTTCTTCCAGGACTCCAGCACTTGTTGGAAGCCGTGGGCTTTTTATCCGCCGTGTGTTTGCGAGGCCGATCGACTCGGCATTGTACTCGGGCGCGTCTGGATTTAGTTCCATCAGAGCGGGACGCGTCTCCACTCCACTCCATTATGGCAGAAACACACACACCTGTTTAATAAAACATGGCCGCTACCTCCGTCTCTCTCGGCGAAATGACAAGTGACAAAACAGCGATGAAGACGAGGCGGAAAGGTAGGAAACAAACTGCTGACGCTTCGCTCTGGCAGGAGGGACAAAGTGGCTTTCTGTCCACATTTAGACGCTTCCTTCAGTCCCTCCATCCTGGACCAGAGCGATCCCTTCACACACCAACAAATGGACTCTGAGTGATGGCTGGCCTGCAGTGCATTAAAGGGCACTGGATGGAGGGATGGATGGATGGATGGATGAGGGACGGATGGATGGCTACCTGAGTGATGGCTGGCCTGGAGTCCATTACAGAGCAGTGGATGGAGGGAGGGATGGCTGTATGTTGGGTATATGGGTGGATGGATGGATGGATAGACAGAAAGATGGACGGATGGATGGATGGATAGACAGAAAGATGGATGGATGGATGGATGATGGACACATGGATGGATGGATGGATGGTTATATGAGGGATGGGTGGATGGATGGATGATGGACACATGGATGGATGGATGGCTATATGAGGGATGGATGGATGGATGTCTGGACAGACAGATGAATGTATGGATTGTTGGATAGATGGATGATGGATGGGTGCAGCCGCTTGTGGCCTGGAAATAGACCGGCCGTTCGGGAAACCTCCCGAACCTCCCGATGGCCAGCCCGCCCCCGGGTAGATGGATGGATGGATATGATGGATGGCTATAGGATGGATGGATGGATATGATGGATGGGTGGATAGATGGGTGGATGTTTTGTAAACATCTGATTAGCCATTCTCGTTTCGATGCAGTTGACCTTTGACCTCAGCCTGGCTCATGTTCTGCTGTTGATGAATCTCTGAACGTCTTACATTGTTCTTCAAACCTTGAATGACAAACATCCACCTTTGACCTTTTCACTCATTCATCGATTCATGTGTTGCAGCGCTGCTTGTTGTATTGAATCCTGGAGTGTGATCGATTGCGTTTCATAGCGACGGTTCTCCGGTCCCTCGCTCATGTTCTAGATTCACACAGAAAGGTCAAACAGGAAGTCAGTGTCCTGCGAGCGGCGGAGGCACCATCTGCTCCCTGTCATCTCTGAGAAAACCTCTTCCTGTGGCTCTACTCGTGCTTCCTGTTCTCCAATCCAAACCCAGCATCAGATCCAGCTTCAGCGGGAAAAAGACACAAATTGAGTCCACAGAACAGGAAGAATCCAGAGGGAAGTGATCACAGCAGTGAGGACAGAGAATCAGGACCTTTGAAGACAAACGGATCAATAATGAAGACCAACCAATCAGAAGCTGCTCAGCCTGTTGAATCCAGTGACTCACTGGATTCTCCGTCCCTCCATCCATTTTCCACCGCTTATCCGGGACCGGGTCGCAAGAGCAGCAGTCTCAGCAGAGATGCCCAGACTTCCTGTCCCCAGACTTCCTGTCCCCAGACTCTTCCTGCAGTTCTTCTGGGAGGATCCCAAGGCGTTCGAGGCCAGTCGAGAGACATAGTCTCTCCAGTGTGTCCTCGGTCTTCCCCGGTAGGATACAGTCAAGTCGGCCCAAATCCAAGTCGGTACTGACCAACTCGGCCCCTTGAGAGCCCTTCCACGAGTTTGCGTGGGGCCGACTTGGCTATGTGCCGACTGGACTGTATCCTGCAGGCGGTGCTGGTTTGGTCAGTGCTGACTTGGATTTGGGCCGACTTGACTGTATTCCTTTCCCGGGTCCTTCTCCCGGTGGGACATGTCCGGAACTCCTCCCCAGGGAGGCGTCCACGAGGCGTCCTAAAGAGGTGCTGAGCCTCCTCAGCTGCTCCTCTGGATGTGGAGGAGCAGCGACTCTACTCCCAGCTCCTCCCTGGTGACTGAGCTCCTCCCCCTGTCTCTAAAGTTGGTGTGTGAATGTGTGTGTGAATGGGTAGATGTGATAATGCAGTGTAAAGCGCTATATAAGTGTAGTCCATTTACCATTTACCATTTAAGGGAGCGCCCAGCCACCCTACGGAAGAAACTCATTTCAGCCGCTTGTATCTGGGATCTTGTCCTTTCGGTCATTACCCAGAGCTCATGACCAGAGGTGAAGGTGCGAACGTAGACTGACCAGTAAATCGAGAGCTTCGCCTTTCGGCTCAGCCTCCTTCTTCACCACAACGGACCGATGCAACGACTGCATTACTGCAGACGCTGCACCGTTCAATCTCACGGTCCATCCGTCCCTCACTCATGAACAAGACCCCAAGATACTTAAACTCCTCCACTTGGGCCAGGGTGTCTCCACTGACCTGAAAAGGGCAGACCACCTTCTTCTGGTCGAGGACCATGGCCTCAGATTTGGAGGTGCTGATCCTCATCCCTGTCGTTTTACACTTGGCTGTGAACCGCCGCAGTGCATGCTGTAGGTCCGGGTTCGATGAAGCCAAGAGGACAACATCATCTGCAAACAGCAAAGATGAAAACCTGTGGCTACCAAACCGGACCCCCTCCGGCCCCTGGCTGCACCTCGACATTCTGTTGATAAAAAAGATGAACAGAACTGATGACAAAGTTCAGCCCTGCCGGAGTCCAACATGCACCGCGAACAGGTCCAACTTATTGCCGGTAATGCGGACCAGACTCCTGCTTCAGTCATACAGAAAACGGACGGCCCTGAACAAGGTTCCCGGACTCCGTATTCCCAGAGCATCCCCCACAAGGAACCACGAGGGACGCGGTCGAATGCCTTCTCCAAATCCACAAAACATGTGGACTGGTTGGGTGAACTGCCACAAAGCGCCTGGTGGCCGGGCCTTTGCCCACGGGGCCCAGCAGAGCTCAGCCTGAAGGGGCGGCATGTACCAACCGTACGGCAGACCGAGGGAGCCATAGGGGCCGGGTGCAATGTGGACTGGGTGACAGTCCACAGCAGAGTGCCCGACAACCCGATCCACAACAACAGTTTGGAATGTCCGTCCGTCCGTCCGTCCGTCTGTCCGTCCATCCATTTATCTTCAACCACTTATTTAGGACCAGTTTTCGGGGGCAGCAGTCTAAGCAGGGATACCTAGACTTCCTATCCCCAGACTTCCTGTCCCAGGAAGTAGCGGAGGAGTAGCAGCTCTACTCCGAACTCCTCAATGGTGACTTAGCTCCTCCCCCTGGTGACGTAGCTCCTCCCCCTGGTGACGTAGCTCCTCCCCCTGTCTCTAAGGCAGCATCCAGCCCCCCTACAGAGGAAGTTCATTTCAGCCTCTTGTCTTCGGACTCCTCCGAACTCCTCAATGGTGACTTTGCTCCTCCCCCTGGTGATGTAGCTCCTCCCCTGGTGACGTAGCTCCTCCCCCTGGTGACATAGCTCCTCCCCCTGTCTCTAAGGCAGCATCCAGCCCCCCAACAGAGGAAGTTCATTTCAGCCTCTTGTCTTTGGATCTGGTCCTTTGGGTCGTGACCCAGACTCAGAGGTGAGGGTAGAACATAGACTGACGGTGAATCCAGAGCTTCTCCTTTCAACTCCTTCTTCACCACAACTGACCGATACAACGACTGATCACTGCAGCTGCTCCATCCTCCTGTCAGTCTCTCCTCCACCCTTCCTCCACCCCAGAACAAGACCCTGAGATACCTGAAACTCCTCCACTCTCCACCAACCTGGAGAGGACAGACCACCTTCTTCTGGTCCAGGACCGTGGCCTCGGATTTGGAGGTGCTGATCCTCATTCTCATCGTTTCACACTCGGCTACAAACCGCCCCAGTGCATGATGGTCCAGGTTCCATGAAGCCAACAGGACAACATCATCTGCAAAAAGCAAAGATGAAATCCTGTGGCTACCATACCGGACCCCCTCTGCCCCCCCCCAAAAAGCAGAGATAATGTCCTGTGGTCCCTGAACCGGACCCCCTCTGGCCCCTGGTCCCTGAACCGGACCCCCTCCAGCTCCTGGCTGCATCTAGAAATTCTGTCCATCAAGATTCTGAACAGAACCAATGACAAAGTTCAGCCCTGCCGGAGTCCAACATGGACCAGGAACAGGTCTGTGGACCAGGCTCCTGCTTTGGTCCTCCAGAGACCGGACGGTCCTGAACAAGGGGCCCTGGACTCCGTACTCCCACAGTCCCCCCCACAAGTTAGGACTAAAGTTTGGTCATTGTGTCGGCGCCGTGGCGTGGCGTGAAGCGCTGAGGGGGAACATGCATATTTCATGACGGAGACTTCGGGGTAAAACAGGCGCTAAGTGGCAGGAAGAGACAGGACATGCATCCATATTTGATCAGACGGCAGGACGAGTGACTCAGAAAGCAGTGGAGGACGGGGGACGGCCAGCGAGGGACCGATCGCTCCTGGGAACGTCAACAGACATGAGGGACACTTTGGGGGGGGGGGGGGGGGGGGGGTTGAAGCCATCAGGGAGAGAGGTGGCTGGAATGGCTGCTAACAGGTGGGTTCAATATAGAAGCATCAGGACCACTTAGGGTGGGGGGTGGGGGGTATGGGGGGTGGGGGGTGGGGGTTTTGGGATGGTGATGGGGGGCGGGGGGGGGGGGGGGGGGGGGGGGCAGAGAGATAGAAGCGCACTGAGAGCTGATAACTGCTGCTGTGAATACGACGCATGCTGCTGACATTTATAGACGCCATTAGACGGCCGGCTGTTAAGACGGCCGTTCGCCGCCGTCCGGATGGTTGTTGACTCTGCAGAGCTTTCAGTGTGTGTGGGCGGTCCGGGTGGGGGTGGGTGGGGGTGGGGGGCACTGGGGGACAGCACAGGTTTTATTAGTGCCTGGTAAAAGCAGAAAACAAAGATGAGGCTGTAAAAACAAAGTTCAAGCTGTGAGACGCTTGAAGGTGACGGAGAAAAGTTTGTGTTGCACCACCCATCATCCACCCTCCATCATCCCTCCATTTTCCCTCCACCCATCATCCACCCTCCATCATCCCTCCATTTTCCCTCCACCCATCATCCCTCCATCATCCCTCCATCCACCCTCTACCTATCATCCCTCCACCTATCATCCCTCCATCCACCCTCCACCCTCACCTCTGGTATTTTCAGGATCATTTCTTTCTTTCAGTCACAGTTTGAGTTTTAATTGATTCATTATCTCTTCTTCACTTCGTCATTTTCAGGTTTAACAGTTTTAGATGAACTGCTCTTCTCTTTCTCTCCACGTCGAGTTTTATTGATCCAGATTTCTGAGTTCATCAGATGTTCACAGTTCACTTCTCCGTTTGTGTTTTTATTTCATATATTTTTGTAAATGGATATAAATTAATGCTCTCATCATTTCTTTGGTTAAGTCGAGGTTCAGTGAGATAAAGACCAGAAGCACAACCTGAGGAACCCGGGTGAAACAGCTGCCTGGTCTGACCCGGGTTCGGCCTGTCCAGCTGCTGGCAGAGGTTTGCATGTTTTCCACTGGAGTGTATTTTATAGTCTCCACCGGAGCCACCGTGGAGTCAGACCTCCACCCTGAGGGACACGCTGCGGCCCCGCCAGGTCTGAACCTCACGAGTGGAGTAGAACCCACACACACACACACGCACACGCTCAGTCTTGTATTTCTATCCTTGTGGGGACCGTCCATTGACTCCCATTCATGTCTAGCCCCTAACCCTGACCCTTACCCTAACCCTAACCAACACCACAATAAAGCCTACCCTAAAGAAAGTTTTTGCACTTTTACTTTTTTCAGTAACAACAAATGCACACGCACACACGCGCACACACGCACACACACACACACACACACACACACACACACCACCACACACGCACACACAGAACGCACACCACGCACGCACACACACGCACACGCACACGCACACGCGCACACACACGCACACACCCCAGGCACTCCATTTCCTGCAGCCTCAGATTGCCTGCTCCACCCCAGTGCATTGTGGGTACAGGACTGACTAATCGCCATGTCACGAGTGGACCGAGCCGCATCTCTCTCCGCTAATGCAACGTCTGCGTGTGTGTCTGTGTGTGTGTGTGTGTGTCTGTGTGTGTGTGTGTTTACTTCTCATCATCTAAATGTGATGTCTCAGTGTTGTGTGTTTGTGCTTGCTGTGTGTGTCAGTATTCATTTACGTGTGTGTTCCTGTGTGTGTTGTGTGTTGTGTGTGTTGTGTATCATGCCGGGGAAATGAGCGCTCCGTATTTGGCCTGACAGGCCAATGAGCCGCTGAGAGGAGATGGACTTTATTTATGGCCCGGCGTGTGTGTGTGTATGAGTGTGTGTGTGTGTGTGTGTGTGTGTGTGTGTGTGTGTGGGCGTGCCCCTCCCTCCCTCCACTCCCATCACCGTGCTCCTGACAACATAATTGGTTGGCCTGGCGTTTCAATTCGCTGCGGCCGGATTGCTGAGGCTCCTCATTCTCTGCTCTGTTAGCCGCGGGCCGCTAATAATCCCGGCGAGGCGGCGGCGGCGGCGTTCCCCGCCCCCGTCCAGTCCGGACGCCCCTCTGAGGCTGATTTAACAGGAGGGACATGAGATTCACATGGCAGGCAGTTTCCACATGGAAACCTCGGCGCCGCTCGCCCGTTCCCGCCGTCCTGCCGGTTTGACGGCCGTCAAACAGAAGCCAGACGAGCCGCTCGGCTGCAGGAGGCCCGTCCCAACCAGACGGAGAGCGGCGAGGAAGGCCGCGGCGCTCCCCGTGGTCCTCGCAGCCTTAGGCGTGACCTCCTGGCCAAACCGGCGGCGTGGAGGCGGAGCTTCTGCGCTCTCTCAGCTCTCTCTCCTCCAGACTCACTGAGCCGGGCGGAGTCCGCAGCTCCGTCACTTCCTCCACCAGCAGCGGGCCGAGGCTCCGGCCTGACGCCGCTTCCTGTGCCCGTTTTCCCACGATGCACCTCAGTTCTCGTCCAGCATTAACGGCGTCGCCGCTGGCGTTCAGGACAAAGGGCCTGACTCCCGGCTCCAGCTGGGGGTCAGGCTGGACCGGATCACGTCGGACCGGTTTTATCAAGTGTGTGTTCAGAGCTAAGCGGCGGTTCGGGGTCGTGTGACTCTGATCCACCTGAAATATTTCTACTGAGTCGAGCTGAGAACCCTGAGAACAGGACAGAAGCGTCTCTCAGAACCAGTCTCCATCTTGTCTCTGCTTCGTCCACCGGAGGTCACGGCTGTGGTGTCAAAGGTCAACGGCTGTGGTGTCAAAGGTCAGCAGTTCTTCGCTCTGCTGCAGCTCCTGAGAAAAACCTCAAACGCTTCCCAAAGCAACAAGATGTGATCTGACGTGTTTCCAGGGATCCGCCCCGTCCAGAGGCGCCTGGACTCTACTTCCTGTCTCTGGTCGTTCTAACATGAAGACCTAAACCTTCTCAGCTGCACCTGAACAACACCTGCTGACAGCGGCGGGGCGGAGCTGGACGGGCTCTCCGCCGCCGCCGCCGCCGCCGCCTGCAGCTGCTGGTGTCTCTGTTCCTGCTGAGAGTGAGACTCCAGCTCTTGACGCCTTGACGGCTCTCCGCTCATCTCCTCTGGTGAATCGGAGCGTTTGGCTCTCAAACCGTCCTGGAAACGTCCAGACTCGGCCGCCGTCCGTCCCCGGGTCCGACCGCAGGAGACACGCGACGTTTGTCTGCTGCTGCGGCGCGACGGCGATTATTAAGGAGTATTAGAGGAAGGAACTCCGCTTTGATGAGAGGAAAACTGAAACGGAGCGCGAGGGGAAGCGAGCAGCTGGAGACGGGAGGCAGGCGGGTTAACCGAGGAAGAATCTGCAGGAGCGACGAGAGGAAAGAGAGGAAGAGAGGAAGACAGGAAGACAGAAGACAGGAAGCCGCCGAAGAGGAGGGAGGAGGTGAATTAGAGGAAGTAGAGCAGCCGAGCAGCTGAGCGTGGCTCCTACGCTCGCTGTGGAAACACGGCAAAGCGCCGCCGAGCGCTGCAAATCATCAGGTCTGTGTTTGTGAACATCGCTGCTCGCCGGGCCGGGACGCTGCTCGCCGCGGCCGGCCGCTGCTCGCCGTGCCGGGACGCTGCGCCGCGGCCGGACCGCTGCTCTCGTGCCGGGACGCTGCTCGCCGCGGCCGGCCGCTGCTCGCGTGCGGACGCTGCTCGCCGTGCTGGGATGCTGCGCCACGGCGGGACGCTGCTCGCCGCGGCGGGATGCCTGCTCGCCACGGTGGGACGCTGCCCGCCGTGCTGGGATGCTGCTCGCCGCGGCGGGACGCTGCTCGCCGCGGCCAGACGCTGCTCACCGCGGCCGGACGCTTGCTCGCCACGGCGGGACGCTGCTCGCCACGGTGGGACGCTACTCACCGCGGCTGGACGCCACCGTTTGCCTTCAGCTGCACAATCAGAGTCGGACATGAATACAGAACGCCCGGCGACGACGGGCCGGCCAACTCCGGAGGAGCAGACCTCGGTCTGCCGCCGCGCCGGCCGAAGATCCAGAACGCTTAACACATTTATCAGGGATGCGGTGAGACCAGAACCAGGTCTCAGTAAAAGACCCCGATACCACAGGACGCCGTGCGGGGACAGGTGGACCAGCCTGATGGAGGCTGGACGGCTGATGGAGGGGACGGAGCAGGGACCCAGGCGGCTGGAGGTGGTTCTCCTGATGGGGTCTGTGTCGGGTTCTGTGGTGTTCAGTTCCTGGTTCCTGGTTCTCTCCTGGTTCTTCCTCTCAGTCAGATCAGATCAGATCAGTCCATCAGTCTGATTGCCCTGGTCTGGTCCTGGTCCTGGTCCTGGTCTGGTCCATATTGCCCTGGTCCTGGTCCTGGTCCATTGTTCATGTTTAAACTGTATTGTTCTTCATGGTTTTATTCCAGAAACCATCTAGCGGACGACATGAGACCAGCATCATTTTCAGTGTTTCAAAACTGTTTTCAAAGCGTTGCCGTGGAAACACAACGCTTCTCTAGAATGAGAAACCCTCAAAGGTCATGGTGCACTGTTCCTATGTGATGGCAGGCCAGACCCAGGTCCAGGTCCAGACCCAGACCCAGGGCCAGACCCAGGGCCAGACCCAGGTCCAGGTCCAGACCTAGAGTCCAGATCCAGGTCCAGGTCAAACTGCACCGCCGCCTGTCCTCTCTCTGACGCCGGACGGTTCTCTGTTGTCCACTGTCTCGGAGTTTCTGTCTTCTGGAAAGTTCTGCTTCTCCAGAACGTTCAACTCCAGACCGACTGCTCAAGAGCACTTCAGGAGTCCATTCTGACAGCGTCCAGGAAGTTCCAGGAAGTTTCCGCAGAGCTGCTGTTCATGAAGCCGCGACCGGCACACGGCCACTGCTTCTTTACCCACAATGCAACTCTCTCTCAATGCCACTATCACACCGTCGACATCCCGCTGCAGGGTGTGTGTGGTGTTGTGTGTGTGTGTGTGTGTGTGTGTGTGTGTGTGTGTGTGTGTGTGTGGTGTGTGTGTGTGTGTAATTGATAGCTCTTGTCAGTCCAGACTAAAACCCGCTCCCCACATGAGTGTTAACGCCAGAACAGAGGACGGCGCCGCAGACGAACTCCAGAAGATCATTAATCCAACACCACGCCTTATCTGAAGGCCGCTGCTGTGAGAGAGAGACGGAGGGGGGACGGGGGGGACGGGGGAGACGGAGGGGGGATGTGGGAGACAGAGGGGGGATGTGGGAGACGGAGGGGACGGGGGAGACGGAGGGGAGACGGGGGAGACGGAGGGGGGACGGGGGGAGACGGACGGGGGACGAGGGAGATGGAGGGGGGGACGGGGAGACGGAGGGGGTACGTGGGAGACGGAGACGGAGAACGGGAGACGGAGGGGGGACTAGGGGAGATGGA
>NC_043757.1:1135585-1155585 GCF_902148845.1 Salarias fasciatus
CTCTCTCCCTCTCTCCTCTCTCCCTCCTCCTCCTCTCCTCCCTCCTCCTCCTCTCTCCCTCCTCCCTCCTCCCTCTCCCCTCCTCCCTCTCTCCCTCCTCCCCTCCTCCCTCTCTCCCTCCTCCCTCTCTCCTCTCCCTCTCTCCCTCTCCCTCGCTCCTCTCTCCCTCTCTCCCTCCTTCCCTCTCTCCCTCCTCCCTCTCTCCCTCCCTCTCTCCTCTCTCCCCTCCCTCCCTCTCTCCCTCTCTCCTCTCTCCTCCTCCTCCCTCTCCCTCCTCCCTCTCTCCCTCCCTCGCGCCCTCTCTCCCCTCCTCCCTCTCCGCCCTCCCTCCCTCTCTCCCTCTCCCTCCCTCCTCCCTCTCTCCCTCCCTCTCTCCCTCTCTCCCTCCTCCCTCTCTCCCTCCCTCCCTCTCTCCCTCCTCCCTCTCTCCCTCCCTCTCCTCTCTCCCTCCTCCCTCTCTCCCTCCTCCCTCTCTCCCTCCCTCCCTCTCTCCCTCCCTCTCTCCCTCTCTCCCTCCTCCCTCCTCCCTCTCTCCCTCCCTCCTCCCTCTCTCCCTCCCTCCTCCCTCTCTCCCTCTCTCCTCCCTCCTCCCTCTCTCCCTCCTCCCTCTCTCCCTCCCTCCGTCGCTGCTCTGCTCTAATTGAACCTTCAGATCAGGCGAACTGATCCTGGAAATAGTTTTTCAGCTCCGACCCGTCAGAAGTTGCCTCTCCGAGGCGAACGGCAGAGAGAAGTCCTGCTTAGTGCTGCAACAAGTCTGAATGGAGCCAGTCGACCAATCAGAGCAGAAGACAGACACGTTTTCATGAAACGACAGCAGAGACGATCAGCGCCTGATAACGCCTCAGAGAGCCACGGAGACGGATCCAGACGGAGCCATGTCCCGGTCCGCCAGAGGAACCGGCCCGGAGGACCTCCGCTCCTCACAACAGGAAGAGCGACTGACACTGCAGCACAGCCGGCGGCCCGCAGGAGAACCGCTCCACACAGAACCGACTGGGTTCTGAGGCTGGACATTAAGTCCTCTGGGTCTGGTTCTGCAGGGTTCTGCTCCTCTGGGTCTGGTTCTGCAGGGTTCTCCTCCTCTGACCTGGTTCTGCAGGGTTCTCCTCCTCTGACCTGGTTCTGCAGGGTCTCCTCCTCTGGGTCTGGTTCTGCAGGGTTCTCCTCCTCTGGGTTTGGTTCTGCAGGGTTCTCCTCCTCTGACCTGGTTCTGCAGGGTTCTCCTGCTCTGAGCCTGGTTCTGCAGGGTTCTCCTGCTCTGACCTGGTTCTGCAGGGTTCTCCTGCTCTGACCTGGTTCTGCAGGGTTCTCCTGCTCTGACCTGGTTCTGCAGGGTTCTCCTCCTCTGACCTGGTTCTGCTTTGACTCATATTGAGGTATTTTCAAGTCTGTGACCTTTGACCCAGTCACTCTGGATCAAGGCAGCAGATCCTTTGGTCCCACATGTCTCACTTTAGAACAGAACTGAAATCCACTGCAGGGTTCTGTTTGAATTATTCTAATGAATGCGATGTATCCCCCAGCCCGAAGCTGCACTGCTGTTATTACTGTTTCAGTTCTGTTTGATCCTTGTTTTCAATAAATGAGCTCAGGACATTTCACTGGGTTCGAACTGACAGGAAAGACCTTCCTGCTCTTTTTGAACATTTTAAAATATCAGCGTCTCTCTGATGCAGCCTCCTTCCATTAAAGCCTGGAGCAGCTGCAGCTGAGACCCCGGCTGCTAGAAGAGGATTTACGGTAGTGATGCGCAAATCAAACATTGAAACGGCCAAATTCTGCATAGGATCCATGATTATGATCGTACAAAAATAATAATAAAATAAAGGAAATGCACGGGGAAAAAGCACTTTGCCGATATTAAGAGGCCCCCTCCGAAATTTCACAGATCATGTTTTCAGGGGGGTCTTATGTCTCATCAAGCGGGCTGAGACCCCCCTGGCCCCCCCCTGGCCCCCCCGTCGTTCGCACCCTGCACACACAGCATCTCCTCAGCTCTGCTGATTGCTTCCTCTGTTTTCTCTTCATGTCGACTCGTTACAGGAAGTCGAAGCGTTCCAGGTTTCTGAAGCGGGACCTGGTCCGACGAGGCTCAGTGACCAAACAGCCACAGGTTTGACTGATCCTGGATTCTTGCTGCTGAAGCTGCTGCTTCACTCCGCTCCCAGCCTCTGATCACATGACATCAAATCATTGTCAATGTTAGAAATAATAATATTATAAACTATTGACTTAAACTGGCTCGAGTCCCGCCGGGGTGCAGTGTGTGTGTGTGTGTGTGTGTGTGTGTGTGTGTGTGTGTGTGTGTGTGTGTGTGTGTGTGTGTGTGTGTGTGTGTGTGTGTGTGTTCTCGTATTTCTATCCTTGTTGGGGCCAAATGTCCCCACAAGGATAGCAAACGTGGAACGACGTGCCTTGTGGGACCTTTTTCCGGTCCTAAGTAGGAGAAACAGTGTTTTCTTGACCATGTTGTTGTTACTGAAAAAAGTAAAAGTGCAAAAACATTTCTTTAGGGTTAGGCTTTGTTGTGGTGTGGGTTAGGGTTAGGGTAAGGGTCAGGGTTAGGGGCTAGACATGAATGGGAGTCAATGGACGGTCCCCACAAGGATAGAAATACAAGACTGCGCGTGTGTGTGTGTGTGAGACAGAGAAACACGATGGAGGAACTGAAGCTGATGAACAGACGGAGCTCAGCGTCTGATAAAACCACCGGAAAATTCACCAAACGTAGTGTTTATGAAAGGTCGACGGTTTCTGTCGTCTGACTCCAGAAGTCTCAGTCTTAACTCTCACGCTTCCTCCCTTCATACAAAATCAGGATCTAAAAATTGAATGAAGTGTTCTTTGACATTAAAAGGACAAGCGGCTTGGAAAATGAATGAATGAATGAATGAAAGTTCTCTGAATAACTTTATTTAAACTCCTCATTTAAAACTTTATTCTTCACCATTTTAGCTCCTTTTGTAAAACATTCAGGATCTGAATGTTTCTTGAACAGATTCGACCGTTTTTATCGTCACTTTTTATTTTTATTTTTTTTATGAAAGGTGTTTGAAACTTTTCCACTTATTTTTATTATTATTTACATCCCTGAAGAAGAAATCCGCCAAGTTTTGTTTCCCATTCTCCTTTTGTCTGACACACCTGGGAGGAATACTGAAGAAGAAAATATTAGATTTACAATAAATCATCAATCAAGAAAAAACAATTTTCTCCTTTTTCCCCTCATTTCGCCGACATGTGCAAAAGTTAAAGCACATAATAAAAGTCTCCTCTGAGACGACAGATGACAGATATAGAGCAGCGATGTAAACACACACACACACACACACACACACACACACACACACACACACACATCAATATATGGGTCAGAACATGAAAACTCCTCATTCTGAGAAGGAGCGTCGGTTCCGATCCGGCTGTCCTGGTCTCAGAGCTGAGCTGAAAGGCAGTGTGGTTCTCAGGTCCAGAAGGCCGGGGTCTAGGGGGAGACCCCGTCCCGAAGCGTCCCGGTTCTGGTTCTGGTGTGAGCCGCCTCCTCCTGTCAGCAGTAATGATCTAAAAGAGGCTGAAAACGCTTGAAGTGCCGCCGTCTGCGTCGCTAATTCGATGCTCTGTCAATATAAATTAGCATTTAATGAGCGCAGCCTTTAAATAAATCCAATTAATGGAGCGTTCCCGCAGAAACGTGAGCGCCGTGAGATTACACCGCAGGAGAGCAGGAGGATGTTATCCCTCACACCGTTTCAAATGCTTCTATAAATTCCCTCACCTCCTACTCTCCACCTCCGTCTCCTCTGCAGAGGATGGAGAGATTAGCAGGAATCAGCCTTCTTCTTCTTCGCTGCTTCATCTTCCTCCTGTTTTCACCCTGTTTGAAGCAGAAGGGATGTTTGCAGAGAAGCAGAGGAAAAGTTTGGGCTCTGGTAGCAGAGTTCAGCTCCGCTTCTCCACCGGAAGGCTAATGGATGAGTTCAATGTGCTGATTTCTGCAGAAAAGTGCCACGGTGTGTGTGTGCGTGTGTGTGTGTGTGTTTCCTTTCTTCCAGGACTCCAGCACTTGTTGGAAGCCGTGGGCTTTTTATCCGCCGTGTGTTTGCGAGGCCGATCGACTCGGCATTGTACTCGGGCGCGTCTGGATTTAGTTCCATCAGAGCGGGACGCGTCTCCACTCCACTCCATTATGGCAGAAACACACACACCTGTTTAATAAAACATGGCCGCTACCTCCGTCTCTCTCGGCGAAATGACAAGTGACAAAACAGGGATGAAGACGAGGCGGAAAGGTAGGAAACAAACTGCTGACGCTTCGCTCTGGCAGGAGGGACAAAGTGGCTTTCTGTCCACATTTAGACGCTTCCTTCAGTCCCTCCATCCTGGACCAGAGCGATCCCTTCACACACCAACAAATGGACTCTGAGTGATGGCTGGCCTGCAGTGCATTAAAGGGCACTGGATGGAGGGATGGATGGATGGATGGATGAGGGACGGATGGATGGCTACCTGAGTGATGGCTGGCCTGGAGTCCATTACAGAGCAGTGGATGGAGGGAGGGATGGCTGTATGTTGGGTATATGGGCGGATGGATGGATGGATAGACAGAAAGATGGATGGATGGATGGATGGATAGACAGAAAGATGGACGGATGGATGGATGGATAGACAGAAAGATGGACGGATGGATGGATGGATAGACAGAAAGATGGATGGATGGATGGATGATGGACACATGGATGGATGGATGGATGGTTATATGAGGGATGGGTGGATGGATGAATGGATGGATGATGGACAGATGGATGGATGGATGGCTATATGAGGGATGGATGGATGGATGTCTGGACAGACAGATGAATGTATGGATTGTTGGATAGATGGATGATGGATGGGTGCAGCCGCTTGTGGCCTGGAAATAGACCGGCCGTTCGGGAAACCTCCCGAACCTCCCGATGGCCAGCCCGCCCCCGGGTAGACGGATGGATGGATATGATGGATGGCTATAGGATGGATGGATGGATATGATGGATGGGTGGATAGATGGGTGGATGTTTTGTAAACATCTGATTAGCCATTCTCGTTTCGATGCAGTTGACCTTTGACCTCAGCCTGGCTCATGTTCTGCTGTTGATGAATCTCTGAACGTCTTACATTGTTCTTCAAACCTTGAATGACAAACATCCACCTTTGACCTTTTCACTCATTCATCGATTCATGTGTTGCAGCGCTGCTTGTTGTATTGAATCCTGGATTGTGATCGATCGCGTTTCATAGCGACGGTTCTCCGGTCCCTCGCTCATGTTCTAGATTCACACAGAAAGGTCAAACAGGAAGTCAGTGTCCTGCGAGCGGCGGAGGCACCATCTGCTCCCTGTCATCTCTGAGAAAACCTCTTCCTGTGGCTCTACTCGTGCTTCCTGTTCTCCAATCCAAACCCAGCATCAGATCCAGCTTCAGCGGGAAAAAGACACGAATTGAGTCCACAGAACAGGAAGAATCCAGAGGGAAGTGATCACAGCAGTGAGGACAGAGAATCAGGACCTTTGAAGACAAACGGATCAATAATGAAGACCAACCAATCAGAAGCTGCTCAGCCTGTTGAATCCAGTGACTCACTGGATTCTCCGTCCCTCCATCCATTTTCCACCGCTTATCCGGGACCGGGTCGCAAGAGCAGCAGTCTCAGCAGAGATGCCCAGACTTCCTGTCCCCAGACTTCCTGTCCCCAGACTCTTCCTGCAGTTCTTCTGGGAGGATCCCAAGGCGTTCGAGGCCAGTCGAGAGACATAATCTCTCCAGTGTGTCCTCAGTCTTCCCCGGTAGGATACAGTCAAGTCGGCCCGAATCCAAGTCGGTACTGACCAACTCGGCCCCTTGAGAGCCCTCCCACGAGTTTGCGTGGGGCCGACTTGGCTATGTGCCGACTGGACTGTATCCTGCAGGCGGTGCTGGTTTGGTCAGTGCTGACTTGGATTTGGGCCGACTTGACTGTATTCCTTTCCCGGGTCCTTCTCTCGGTGGGACATTTCCGGAACTCCTCCCCAGGGAGGCGTCCACGAGGTGTCCTAAAGAGGTGCTGAGCCTCCTCAGCTGCTCCTCTGGATGTGGAGGAGCAGCGACTCTACTCCCAGCTCCTCCCTGGTGACTGAGCTCCTCCCCCTGTCTCTAAAGTTGGTGTGTGAATGTGTGTGTGAATGGGTAGATGTGATAATGCAGTGTAAAGCGCTATATAAGTGTAGTCCATTTACCATTTACCATTTAAGGGAGCGCCCAGCCACCCTACGGAAGAAACTCATTTCAGCCGCTTGTATCCGGGATCTTGTCCTTTCGGTCATTACCCAGAGCTCATGACCAGAGGTGAGAGTGGGAACGTAGACTGACCAGTAAATCGAGAGCTTCGCCTTTCGGCTCAGCTCCTTCTTCACCACAACGGACCGATGCAACGACTGCATTACTGCAGACGCTGCACCGATCAATCTCGCGGTCCATCCGTCCCTCACTCATGAACAAGACCCCAAGATACTTAAACTCCTCCACTTGGGCCAGGGTGTCTCCACTGACCTGAAAAGGGCAGACCACCTTCTTCTGGTCGAGGACCATGGCCTCAGATTTGGAGGTGCTGATCCTCATCCCTGTCGCTTTACACTTGGCTGCGAACCGCCGCAGTGCATGCTGTAGGTCCGGGTTCGATGAAGCCAAGAGGACAACATCATCTGCAAACAGCAAAGATGAAAACCTGTGGCTACCAAACCGGACCCCCTCCGGCCCCTGGCTGCACCTAGACATTCTGTTGATAAAAAAGATGAACAGAACTGATGACAAAGTTCAGCCCTGCCGGAGTCCAACATGCACTGCGAACAGGTCCAACTTATTGCCGGTAATGCGGACCAGACTCCTGCTTCAGTCATACAGAAACCGGACCGCCCTGAACAAGGTTCCCGGACTCCGTATTCCCAGAGCATCCCCCACAAGGAACCACGAGGGACGCGGCCGAATGCCTTCTCCAAATCCACAAAACACATGTGGACTGGTTGGGTGAACTGCCACAAAGCGCCTGGTGGCCGGGCCTTTGCCCACGGGGCCCAGCAGAGCTCAGCCTGAAGGGGCGGCATGTACCAACCGTACGGCGGACCGAGGGAGCCATAGGGGCCGGGTGCAATGTGGACTGGGTGACAGTCCACGGCAGAGTGCCCGACAACCCGATCCACAACAACAGTTTGGAACGTCCGTCAGTCCGTCTGTCCGTCCATCCATTTATCTTCAACCACTTATTTAGGACCAGTTTTCGGGGGCAGCAGTCTAAGCAGGGATGCCTAGACTTCCTATCCCCAGACTTTCTGTCCCAGGAAGTAGCGGAGGAGTAGCGGCTCTACTCCGAACTCCTCAATGGTGACTTAGCTCCTCCCCCTGGTGACGTAGCTCCTCCCCCTGGTGACGTAGCTCCTCCCCCTGTCTCTAAGGCAGCATCCAGCCTACAGGGGAAGTTCATTTCAGCCTCTTGTCTTCGGATCCTTTGGGTCGTGACCCAGACTCAGAGGTGAGGGTAGAACATAGACTGACGGTGAATCCAGAGCTTCTCCTTTCAACTCCTTCTTCACCACAACTGACCGATACAACGACTGATCACTGCAGCTGCTCCATCCTCCTGTCAGTCTCTCCTCCACCCTTCCTCCACCTCAGAACAAGACCCTGAGATACCCGAAACTCCTCCACTCTCCACCAACCTGGAGAGGACAGACCACCTTCTTCTGGTCCAGGACCGTGGCCTCGGATTTGGAGGTGCTGATCCTCATTCTCATCGTTTCACACTCGGCTACAAACCGCCCCAGTGCATGATGGTCCAGGTTCCATGAAGCCAACAGGACAACATCATCTGCAAAAAGCAAAGATGAAATCCTGTGGCTACCATACCGGACCCCCTCTGCCCCCCCCCAAAAAAGCAGAGATAATGTCCTGTGGTCCCTGAACCGGACCCCCTCTGGCCCCTGGTCCCTGAACCGGACCCCCTCCAGCTCCTGGCTGCATCTAGAAATTCTGTCCATCAAGATTCTGAACAGAACCAATGACAAAGTTCAGCCCTGCCAGAGTCCAACATGGACCAGGAACAGGTCTGTGGACCAGACTCCTGCTTTGGTCCTCCAGAGACCGGACGGTCCTGAACAAGGGGCCCCGGACTCCGTACTCCCACAGTCCCCCCCACAAGTTAGGACTAAAGTTTGGTCATTGTGTCGGCGCCGTGGCGTGAAGGTCTGAGGGGGAACATGCATATTTCATGACGGAGACTTCGGGGTAAAACAGGCGCTAAGTGGCAGGAAGAGACAGGACATGCATCCATATTTGATCAGACGGCAGGACGAGTGACTCAGAAAGCAGTGGAGGACGGGGGACGGCCAGCGAGGGACCGATCGCTCCTGGGAACGTCAACAGACATGAGGGACACTTTGGGTGGGGGGGGGGGGGGGGGGGGGGGGGGGGGGGGGGTTGAAGCCATCAGGGAGAGAGGTGGCTGGAATGGCTGCTAACAGGTGGGTTCAATATAGAAGCATCAGGACCACTTAGGGTGGGGGGTGGGGGGTATGGGGGTGGGGGGTGGGGGTTTTGGGATGGTGATGGGGGGCGGGGGGGGGGGGGGGGGGGGTGGGCAGAGAGATAGAAGCGCACTGAGAGCTGATAACTGCTGCTGTGAATACGACGCATGCTGCTGACATTTATAGACGCCATTAGACGGCCGGCTGTTAAGACGGCCGTTCGCCGCCGTCCGGATGGTTGTTGACTCTGCAGAGCTTTCAGTGTGTGTGGGCGGTCCGGGTGGGGGTGGGTGGGGGTGGGGGGCACTGGGGGACAGCACAGGTTTTATTAGTGCCTGGTAAAAGCAGAAAACAAAGACGAGGCTGTAAAAACAAAGTTCAAGCTGTGAGACGCTTGAAGGTGACGGAGAAAAGTTTGTGTTGCACCACCCATCATCCACCCTCCATCATCCCTCCATTTTCCCTCCACCCATCATCCACCCTCCATCATCCCTCCACCCATCATCCCTCCATCATCCCTCCATCCACCCTCTACCTATCATCCCTCCATCATCATCCCTCCACCCTCCACCCTCAGCTCTGGTATTTTCAGGATCATTTCTTTCTTTCAGTCACAGTTTGAGTTTAATTGATTCATTATCTCTTCTTCACTTCGTCATTTTCAGGTTTAACAGTTTTAGATGAACTGCTCTTCTCTTTCTCTCCACGTCGAGTTTTATTGATCCAGATTTCTGAGTTCATCAGATGTTCACAGTTCACTTCTCCGTTTGTGTTTTTATTTCATGTATTTTTGTAAATGGATATAAATTAATGCTCTCATCATTTCTTTGGTTAAGTCGAGGTTCAGTGAGATAAAGACCAGAAGCACAACCTGAGGAACCCGGGTGAAACAGCTGCCTGGTCTGACTCGGGTTCGGCCTGTCCAGCTGCTGGCAGAGGTTTGCATGTTTTCCACTGGAGTGTATTTTATAGTCTCCACCGGAGCCACCGTGGAGTCAGACCTCCACCCTGAGGGACACGCTGCGGCCCCGCCAGGTCTGAACCTCACGAGTGGAGTAGAACCCACACACACGCACACGCGCGCACGCACGCACGCACGCACGCACGCACACACCCACACACACACACACACACACAACACACACACACACACCACACACACACACACCACACACACACCCCACACACAAACACGCACACGCACGCACGCACACACACACACACACACACGCACACGCACACACGCGCACACACGCACACACACACACACACACACACACACCCACACACACACACACACACGCACACACAAGAACGCACACGCACGCACGCACACACACGCACACGCACACGCACACGCGCACACACACGCACACACCCAGGCACTCCATTTCCTGCAGCCTCAGATTGCCTGCTCCACCCCAGTGCATTGTGGGTACAGGACTGACTAATCGCCATGTCACGAGTGGACCGAGCCGCATCTCTCTCCGCTAATGCAACGTCTGCGTGTGTGTCTGTGTGTGTGTGTGTGTGTCTGTGGTGTGTGTGTTTACTTCTCATCATCTAAATGTGATGTCTCAGTGTTGTGTGTTTGTGCTTGCTGTGTGTGTCAGTATTCATTTACGTGTGTGTTCCTGTGTGTGTTGTGTGTTGTGTGTGTTGTGTATCATGCCGGGGAAATGAGCGCTCCGTATTTGGCCTGACAGGCCAATGAGCCGCTGAGAGGAGATGGACTTTATTTATGGCCCGGCGTGTGTGTGTGTATGAGTGTGTGTGTGTGTGTGTGTGTGTGTGTGTGTGTGTGGGCGTGCCCCTCCCTCCCTCCACTCCCATCACCGTGCTCCTGACAACATAATTGGTTGGCCTGGCGTTTCAATTCGCCGCGGCCGGATTGCTGAGGCTCCTCATTCTCTGCTCTGTTAGCCGCGGCCGCTAATAATCCCGGCGAGGCGGCGGCGGCGGCGGCGGCGTTCCCCGCCCCCGTCCAGTCCGGACGCCCCTCTGAGGCTGATTTAACAGGAGGGACATGAGATTCACATGGCAGGCAGTTTCCACATGGAAACCTCGGCGCCGCTCGCCCGTTCCCGCCGTCCTGCCGGTTTGACGGCCGTCAAACAGAAGCCAGACGAGCCGCTCGGCTGCAGGAGGCCCGTCCCAACCAGACGGAGAGCGGCGAGGAAGGCCGCGGCGCTCGCCGTGGTCCTCGCAGCCTGAGGCGTGACCTCCTGGCCAAACCGGCGGCGTGGAGGCGGAGCTTCTGTCGCTCTCTCAGCTCTCTCTCCTCCAGACTCACTGAGCCGGGCGGAGTCCGCAGCTCCGTCACTTCCTCCACCCGCAGCGGGCCGAGGCTCCGGCCTGACGCCGCTTCCTGTGCCCGTTTTCCCACGATGCACCTCAGTTCTCGTCCAGCATTAACGGCGTCGCCGCTGGCGTTCAGGACAAAGGGCCTGACTCCCGGCTCCAGCTGGGGGTCAGGCTGGACCGGATCACGTCGGACCGGTTTTATCAAAGTGTGTGTTCAGAGCTAAGCGGCGGTTCGGGGTCATGTGACTCTGATCCACCTGAAATATTTCTACTGAGTCGAGCTGAGAACCCTGAGAACAGGACAGAAGCGTCTCTCAGAACCAGTCCTCCATCTTGTCTCTGCTTCGTCCACCGGAGGTCACGGCTGTGGTGTCAAAGGTCAACGGCTGTGGTGTCAAAGGTCAGCAGTTCTTCGCTCTGCTGCAGCTCCTCAGAAAAACCTCAAACGCTTCCCGAAGCAACAAGATGTGATCTGACGTGTTTCCAGGGATCCGCCCCGTCCAGAGGCGCCTGGACTCTACTTCCTGTCTCTGGTCGTTCTAACATGAAGACCGAAACCTTCTCAGCTGCACCTGAACAACACCTGCTGACAGCGGCGGGGCGGAGCTGGACGGGCTCTCCGCCGCCGCCGCCGCCGCCGCCGCCTGCAGCTGCTGGTGTCTCTGTTCCTGCTGAGAGCGAGACTCCAGCTCTTGACGCCTTGACGGCTCTCCGCTCATCTCCTCTGGTGAATCGGAGCGTTTGGCTCTCAAACCGTCCTGGAAACGTCCAGACTCGGCCGCCGTCCGTCCCCGGGTCCGACCGCAGGAGACACGCGGCGTTTGTCTGCTGCTGCGGCGCGACGGCGATTATTAAGGAGTATTTAGAGGAAGGAACTCCGCTTTGATGAGAGGAAAACTGAAACGGAGCGCGAGGGGAAGTGAGCAGCTGGAGACGGGAGGCGGCGGGTTAACCGAGGAAGAATCTGCAGGAGCGACGAGAGGAAAGAGAGGAAGAGAGGAAGACAGGAAGACAGGAAGCCGCTGAAGAGGAGGGAGGAGGTGAATTAGAGGAAGTAGAGCAGCCGAGCAGCTGAGCGTGGCTCTACGCTCGCTGTGGAACACGGCAAAGCGCCGCCGAGCGCTGCAAAATTCATCAGGTCTGTGTTTGTGAACATCGCTGCTCGCCGTGCCGGGACGCTGCTTGCCGCGGCCGGCCGCTGCTCGCCGTGCCGGGACGCTGCTCGCCGTGCTGGGATGCTGCTCGCCACGGCGGGACGCTGCTCGCCGCGGCGGGATGCTGCTCGCCACGGTGGGACGCTGCCCGCCGTGCTGGGATGCTGCTCGCCGCGGCGGGACGCTGCTCGCTGCGGCCAGACGCTGCTCACCGCGGCCGGACGCTGCTCGCCACGGCGGGACGCTGCTCGCCACGGTGGGACGCTACTCACCGCGGCTGGACGCCACCGTTTGCCTTCAGCTGCACAATCAGAGTCGGACATGAATACAGAACGCCCGGCGACGAGCGGCCGGCCAACTCCGGAGGAGCAGGCCTCGGTCTGCCGCCGCGCCGGCCCAAGATCCAGAACGCTTAACACATTTATCAGGGATGCAGCGAGACCAGAACCAGGTCTCAGTAAAGACCCCGATACCACAGGACGCCGTGCGGGGACAGGTGGACCAGCCTGATGGAGGCTGGACGGCTGATGGAGGGGACGGAGCGGGGACGGAGCGGGGACCCAGGCGGCTGGAGGTGGTTCTCCTGATGGGGTCTGTGTCGGGTTCTGTGGTGTTCAGTTCCTGGTTCTCTCCTGGTTCTTCCTCTCAGTCAGATCAGATCAGATCAGTCCATCAGTCTGATTGCCCTGGTCTGGTCCTGGTCCTGGTCCTGGTCTGGTCCATATTGCCCTGGTCCTGGTCCTGGTCCATTGTTCATGTTTAAACTGTATTGTTCTTCATGGTTTTATTCCAGAAACCATCTAGCGGACGACATGAGACCAGCATCATTTTCAGTGTTTCAAAACTGTTTTCAAAGCGTTGCCGTGGAAACACAACGCTTCTCTAGAATGAGAAACCCTCAAAGGTCATGGTGCACTGTTCCTATGTGATGGCAGGCCAGACCCAGGTCCAGGTCCAGGTCCAGGTCCAGGTCCAGACCCAGGGCCAGACCCAGGTCCAGGTCCAGACCTAGAGTCCAGATCCAGGTCCAGGTCAAACTGCACCGCCGCCTGTCCTCTCTCTGACGCCGGACGGTTCTCTGTTGTCCACTGTCTCGGAGTTTCTGTCTTCTGGAAAGTCCTGCTTCTCCAGAACGTTCAACTCCAGACCGACTGCTCAAGAGCACTTCAGGAGTCCATTCTGACAGCGTCCAGGAAGTTCCAGGAAGTTTCCGCAGAGCTGCTGTTCATGAAGCTTGACCGGCACACGGCACACTGCTTCTTTACCCACAATGCAACTCTCTCTCAATGCAACTATCACACCGTCGACATCCCGCTGCAGGGTGTGTGTGTGTGTGTGTGTGTGTGTGTGTGTGTGTGTGTGTGTGTGTGTGTGTGTGTGTGTGTGTGTGTGTGTGTGTGTGTAATTGATAGCTCTTGTCAGTCCAGACTAAAACCCGCTCCCACATGAAGTGTTAACGCCAGAACAAGGACGGCGCCGCAGACGAACTCCAGAAGATCATTAATCCAACACCACGCCTTATCTGAAGGCCGCTGCTGTGAGAGAGAGACGGAGGGGGGACGGGGGGGACGGGGGAGACGGAGGGGGGATGTGGGAGACGGAGGGGGGATGTGAGAGACGGAGGGGGGATGTGGGAGACGGAGGGGGGATGTGAGAGACGGAGGGGACGGGGGAGACGGAGGGGAGACGGGGGGAGACGGACGGGGGACGAGGGGAGATGGAGGGGGGACGGGGAGACGGAGGGGGGACGTGGGAGACGGGGGGGGACGTGGGAGACGGGGGAGACGGAGGAGACGGGGGAGACGGAGGGGGGACGAGGGGAGATGGAGGGGGGACGGGGGAGACGGGGGAGACGGAGGGGGGACGGGGGAGACGGGGGAGACGGAGGGGGGACGGGGAGACGGGGGAGACGGAGGGGGGGCGGGAGAGACGAGGGGGGAGACGGAGGGGGGACAGGGGAGACGGGCCAGAGACTGGAGAGGGAAACCAAGACTGAGTGAGACAGACGGAGGGGAGGAGTCCTGGAAGACAAGAAAACAAGATGCTGCTGGTTTATTTCACTGATACTTGACTGGAGTGGAGCTGGACGGACAGGACCGGACTGGACCAGACAGGACCGGACCAGACCGGACCGGACAGGACTGGACCAGACCGGACCGGACAGGACTGGACCAGACCGGACCGGACAGGATCGGACCAGACCGGACCAGACCGGACCGGACCAGACAGGACTGGACCAGACCGGCCCAGACCGGACGAGACGAGACGGGACGAGAGGATGAGGAGAGGAAGATGAGACAGGACAGGACAGGATGAGACAAGACGATGAGATGAGAGGACGATGAGTTAAGGCGAGACGAGACAAGAGGACAGCAAGTGAAGGGAGGACAGTGGACATCAGAGGACGGACAGAAAGACAGACGGAGCTCGGGAATCACAGACAGTCTGTCAAGCAGAAGAGTTTCCAGTTTACACAACATTTCAGGAGAAAACAGAAGTTTTGACCTTTGGTGGCTGAAGATGGACGAAGTGAGTCATTTAACTGATGTTCTGTTCTGACGCTGAATTAATCATGACGACGACGACAACACCGTAAATCCTCTAACGCTGACTGTATTCCATTAAACCCGCCTCCTTTAACGACCGGGTGTCTGAAGACAGCTCATAAAAGCCGCCTACCAATATAAACCTGTTTTTTTTTTTTTGTCTTTTCTTCTTCTCTGTGAAGCGCTACGGCGCTGTACTTACAGCAGTCTGTGCTACAGCGCCAGTCCTCCTGGTGTGGCCACTGTGTGTATTACACGCATCCGGTAAAAATGGCGGAGGGACAGAAAACATGAAACTCCATGTTGACATTTAATTTTTTTCATTTCGATTGAAAAAATAAAATCGAATTATTCGAAGTAATGCGATGTATCCCCCAGCCCTACACTGCACTGCTGTTATTCAGTTCTGTTTCACACTTGATTTCAATAAATGAGCTCAGGACATTTCACTGGGTTTGAACTGACACACAAGATCTTCCTGCTCTTTTTGAACGTTTTAAAATATCAGCCTCTCTCCGATGCAGCCTCCTTCCATTAAAGCCTGGAGCAGCTGCAGCTGAGACCAATACAAGCTGTTAGAAGATTTACGGTAATAAAAGTAATAATAATAACATGAAAAGAAGAAGAAGAAGAAAAAAAATTACGTCTTTTTTAAATATAAAAATATTTACAGCAATTATTAAAGCAAGGTTTCCCGACCCTGGTCCCTGGGGAACACCGTCCTGCATGTTTTGGATGTTTCCCTCTTCCAACACACCTGATTCACTGGACCAGCTCGTCATCAAGCTCTGCAGAAGCCTGATCACAGTCCTGATCGTTTGGATCAGGTGTGTTGGAAGACAGAAACATCCAAAACATGCAGGACAGTGTTCCCCGGGGACCAGGGTTGGGAAACCCTGTATTAAAGCAATCTGGATGTATTTTTTGTGATTTCTCTCCCCCCCCCCCCCCCCCCCCCCCCGTGCTCTCCTCACTTATGAAGACCTTCTCTTCTTCTCGTCTTCTGAGTGTTTTTCAGAATGAAGTCGTGTTTTCATGGTTTTCTCCGTCGGCTAAATGTCAGCTGACAGGCTCAGTTCTGCTGACGGAGAAACGCCAGAACTTTCCAGATGCTGCGAGACGATGGAGTGATGTGTGGAGTGTGTGTTCCTGCAGCCGCTGTGCAGTGTGTGTATGGAGTGTGTGTTCCTGCAGCTGTACGGAGTGTGTGTTCCTGCAGCTGTATGGAGTGTGTGTACAGAGTGTGTGTTCTGCAGGTGGTTTGTTATCAGAGCTGCTCTCTCATCTCCTCTCTGCTCCTCTTCCTCCTCCTGCCTTTGTTCTGACTCACTGTGATGAGGCCTTGTGTCAGGTCACATTATCGAACACACACACACACACACACACACACACACACACACAAACAAGATTTGGATGCAAATAAAAACAGTGAATGAATTTATGTCGTCTGAAATTTTCAAAAGCAAAAACAAAACAATGACAACTTCGACCCCTTTCCCACTGCGGCCAGCAGGTCGACCTGCTAACAACCTCCTTTTGAGTCTTTGCTCACTGCTGCTGGCTGTTTCCCCGCGCTGACGGTGTCCCGCGTTGATGACATCATCAGCGCGACGGAGCACAGTGGAAGTAAACAATGCAGCGGAGCACCGTCCCCGTTACCGTTACCTGAGACGAATCTCCTCCTCCCCGCGGATCCAGAGCAGCTCTCTGGTCTCGCCGTCTCGCCGGCGCTGGCTCATCTTGACGAAGGAAATCTCACGCTGTGTCCAGAAACAACAACTAGCGTTAAGGCCTCAGTATACTTCCCCGTCGCCGCTACGTCGTTCCTACGACGTAGACGTCGTAGCCCTACGACGGGCTACGTCGGGCTACGTCGGGGCTTGACGTGCGCCTCCCGAAAATTGTGACTTCGCGTCGTTTCGACGCGTGGTGACGTGAACGTCGAGGGCTGTGATTGGTCCGCTTTCGCGTTGTTTATAGAATAAAGTAGAACTCACCCGGAAAACTTTTCTGGCCCGAACAGTGCTTCGGGAGAAATATAGATCCAAAATTGAGCGGCGCACATCCCGATGCTGTTAGCAGTGTTAGCACTGTTAGCAGACGGGGCTATGTGTATAGCCACTCCTCAAACGGCTTTAATCGTCCAAAAGCTCATTAGTTTCACCAATATTTCATCACGGTCCGCTCAGCCTCTCCTCCACCACAGCCCGGTGTCGCCAGATATGTCATATATGCAGATATATGTTCGGTAAATGCACGCGTGTCTAGATACGTACATCTAGAAATCTATGTCTATAGATCTATGTCTAGGTAAAGCCAGAGCTACGGAAGCCGCATTGTTGTTGTGACTGCTAGCGGCTTGGCAGAGGAGGGCGTTCCCTTGACGCAGGAGCAAGATATGCTCAGTAGCGGCGTAGGGTTGTCGGCGTAGGAACGCCGTGGCGGCGACGGGGGAGTATACTGAGGCCTTTACGCGCTCACGTAGCCGCGCTGCGTCGACGTCATGTAAGTTCCCGGATGTGTCCCTCCCACTAAAAGCCCATAGCCGCGACCCGCTAAAAACCCGGGTCGATAGCAGGGTTGAACGACCCGGGTCGAGATGCCGACAGAACCCTGACCCCCTGCCAGGAGGAGCCGGGTGTCAGCGGGTTGAACGGTTTGTTGCCGGTGGGAAAGGGGCTTCAGTCTCAGTCGTTCTGTTTTAACGTCTTTTAATTATTTTTGGTGACAGTGAAAGTTCTGTGTGCACGTGCACGCCTGACGTGCACTCTGACATTACACCTGGTGTTCTTACTGTGGGTTTCTGTTTATCTTCTGCTTTTTCATGAATGAGTCACATGAGACCGGAGTTCTCTCTCTCTTCAGCCCGCGCTTCCTGATGTCTCAGTGTTCTAGAAAAACCTTCTTCTGATCCACCGCGGCTCTTCCCTCAACGTCTGACCCCCGCTCTGGACACACACACACACACACACACACTGGATGTCGGCCGCTGAGCACCTTTGAAGTCCTGTGTGTGTGTGTGTGTGTGTGTGTGTGTGTGTGTGGTATGTGTGTGTGTGTGTGTCTCCTGTGGTCTGAGCCATCAAAGTTTCCATTTATTGGTTCCTTTGTGACAGACTTCCCACTCTGAGAGACACACACACACACACACACACACACACACTCTCTCTCTCTCTCTCTCTCTCTCTCTCTCTCTCTCTCTCTCTCTCTCTCTCTCTCTCTCTCTCTCTCCTCCCTGGCTGTGTGAATTCCAGAATGATCAAGACGTGGAGCCGCTTTGACCTTCAGCACCTTCAGCCGCTGGGCGGCTCTGAACTGGTCTCTGGACCTGGCTCTGGACCGGGTTCTGGACCGGGCTCTGGACCTGGCTCTGGACCGGGCTCTGGACCGGGCTCTGGACTGAGCTCTGGACCGGGCTCTGGACAGGGCTCTGGACCGGGCTCTGGACCGGGTTCTGGACCTGGCTCTGGACCGGGCTCTGGACCTGGCTCTGGACCGGGCTCTGGACCGGGCTCTGGACCGGGCTCTGGACCGGGCTCTGGACCTGGCTCTGGACCGGGCTCTGGACCGGGCTCTGGACCGGGCCCTGGACAGGGCTCTGGACAGGGCTCTGGACCGGGCTCTGGACCGGGCTCTGGACCGGGCTCTGGACCGGGCTCTGGACCAGGCTCTGGACCGGGCTCTGGACAGGGTTCTGGACCGGGCTCTGGACCGGGCTCTGGACCGGGCTCTGGACCAGGCTCTGGACCGGGCTCTGGGTTTACGCAGGAAGTTCTCAGAGGGTGGACCTTGTGGACGGGCTTCCTCTCCAGCTGTTTTCCCACCAAAGGTATTTGGTTCGACCTAACTGACGTAGCGGCCCGTGATGGAGCCGGGAGCCACAGTGTGAACACGTCTTTCACGTTGGGTCGACCTGCCTTTGGGTGGACCGGCTCCTCTCTCACTGTTGATGACAGGAGTTCTTTCTTTGACTCTGCTGCTGTTCAAAACTTCTGTGGTTTAACTTTCTCTTTTCTGAAACTTCTTGTTGCACGCTGTCAGGAGAAGCTGGAAGAATCTAAATAATCTAACATTTTATAACGTGACGTTTAAGAACTGCTTGTGTTGTGTGTTTGTCTTTTCGCTCGCTCGCTAACCGCCACGGCGCTTTGGTTTCAGAGAAGAAACACTGAAATGTGATGTAGTTGTTTGTTGGCGCTGTTGTTAGTCGTTGTACTGAAACCACACACACACACACACACACACACACACACACACACACACACGCTGCAGAGAACAATACTCGCCGTTAACGTGCAGAAGAACTCTGGTTTCTTCGTCCACACACTTGCCAGGCTGAAACCTTTAAAAAGTTGCGTTGTCAGTGACTGTGAGCCACAACCATCCATGATCCACCGCTGATCCAGGACCAGGTCTCAGGACAGCAGTCTAAACAGGGAAGCCCAGATTTCCTGTCCTCAGACTTCCTGTCCTCAGGCTTCCTGTCCTCAGGCTTCCTGTCCTCAGGCCTCCTGTCCTCAGGCCTCCTGTCCTCAGGCTTCCTGTCCTCAGGCTTCCTGTCCTCAGGCCTCCTGTCCTCAGGCTTCCTGTCCTCAGACTTGTTGTCCTCAGGCTTCCTGTCCTCAGGCTTCCTGTCCTCAGACTTCCTGTCCTCAGACTTCCTGTCCTCAGACTTCCTGTCCTCAGGCCTCCTGTCCTCAGGCTTCCTGTCCTCAGGCTTCCTGTCCTCAGGCCTCCTGTCCTCAGGCTTCCTGTCCTCAGACTTCCTGTCCTCAGGCTTCCTGTCCTCAGGCTTCCTGTCCTCAGACTTCCTGTCCTCAGACTTCCTGTCCTCAGACTTCCTGTCCCCAGGCTTCCTGTCCCCAGACTTCCTGTCCTCAGACTTCCTGTCCCCAGACTTCCTGTCCTCAGACTTCCTGTCCTCAGACTTCCTGTCCCCAGGCTTCCTGTCCCCAGACTTCCTGTCCTCAGACTTCCTGTCCCCAGACTTCCTGTCCTCAGACTTCCTGTCCCCAGACTTCCTGTCCTCAGACTTCCTGTCCCCAGGCTTCCTGTCCCCAGACTTCCTGTCCTCAGACTTCCTGTCCTCAGGCTTCCTGTCCCCAGGCTTCCTGTCCCCAGACTTCCTGTCCTCAGACTTCCTGTCCCCAGACTTCCTGTCCTCAGACTTCCTGTCCCCAGACTTCCTGTCCTCAGACTTCCTGTCCCCAGGCTTCCTGTCCCCTGGCTCCCTGTTCCCAGACTCTTCCTGCATCTCGTCCTGGAGGATCCTGAGGCGTTCCCAGTCCAGCTGAGACAGTCCCTCCAGTGTGTCCGGGGTCTAGCCTGAGCTTGAGAACGTTGAAAACGATGCGTCGACGTGGGTTTGAATCCCGCTGAATCCCCGAGACAGAGCCCTGTTGATGTGGGGAGCCCTGGTTGGAGTCCTCCGCGGCGTTGGGACGTACGGCGAGACATCGCCTGCA
>NC_043757.1:1160585-1254335 GCF_902148845.1 Salarias fasciatus
CATCCATCCATCCATCCTTCCATCCATCTGTCCATCCATCCATCCATCCATCCATCCGTCCGTCCGTCCATCCATCTGTCCGTCCATCCATCCATCCATTCATCCATCCACTCATTCATTCATCCGTCCATCCATCTATCCATCCATCCACCCGTCCATCCATCCATCCGTCCATCCGTCCACCTGTCCGCCCATCCATCCATCTATCCATCCATCAATCTATTCATCCATCCATCCGTCCATCCATCCATCCATCCATCCATCCATCCATCCATCCATCCAGACTCCTCTTTCTTTTTCTAAAGCAGTTTGTTTTTCAAGCTGTCTGGTCTCTTGTGGGTAATGTTGAACAAAGCCACTCATCTGAATTGCTGTGCTCTAAACGTGCACTAAACGTGCATTAAACATGCACTGAACACGCACTGAATGTGCACTGAACGTGCACTAAACATGCACTAAACGGCTACAGTCTCCAATTTGCCTGTACCTGTAGATGATCAACAATAACAATGGAGGATTCGGGCCTTGTTTCCATGACAACAGATGAACCGCGCCTCGGAGGTGTGTTCAGACGTTCTGATCTGAGAGTGACGGAGTGTAGTTCCCCTGTGGGGCCACTAGTGGGCGCTGTCTCTGTGAAATATATAAACCAAGGACATTTTCTACTTTATCTCAATCACACAATCTGATGTTATTATGTTTGGGTTTTTCTTTATCTCAGTCTGATCCCAGTCCTCGATCTGATCCGGTTCCTCCTGTTCTCTTTTCTCTCCAGCAAACTGCTGATGTTCTGCTGTTTGTCGGTGATGAGAACCGATGGCGAGCAGTGGACGAGTCGCCCCTCACTGGACGCCCGGTTCGATCCCAATGTCACCAGGAAGTGGAAGTCCAGGTGAGGCAAACAGGAAAAGGTAAAGACTGTTTGGGAGGCAGAGATCCAGGCGATTCGGACCAGGTCCGGATCAGGAGGTTCCACAGCGTTCTGCTTCACGGCTCGGTTTGAAGCAGCAGCTTTTCTGTTTCATGGTGAAACGATGAAAAAAAAACGCATGAAGAACAGAAAACTGACAGTTCAGAGAGGAAGGAAGCCTGAAGCGGTTTTCAAAATAAAGCTCAATGCAGCTGAAAAGAAATTCAAACGTTTTTCAAATTAGAGCTTTTTCTTCTCCCGGAACGGAGCCGCCGATCGCCACTCATGGAGAGACTCCAGACACCAACCAGGTGGAGACCGAGACCAGGACCGACGTCAAACCGGTTCTTGATCCTAAAGTTCTCGATGAACTCCGACTCGTGATCAGATTTTGACACATTTTAATTAAAAACGCTTCATGTTTTCTGAGTTTACGCTTCGCGTGTTTCTGTTGGAAAACTGGCGACGTCTGACTGCAGATAAATCAAACCTTTCTCTGCCGTGTTGATCTGCTTTGATCCGTCGCTCCGGCGTTGCTCTTGTTGTTTGACTGTGGTTCTGATCCTGGATCTCAGTGGAACGCACCGTCAGATCCTGAACGCACCGTCAGACCCTGAACGCACCGTCAGACCCTGAACGCACCATCAGACCTGAACGCACCGTCAGACCCTGAACGCACCGTCAGACCTGAACGCACCATCAGACCCTGAACGCACCATCAGACCTGAACGCACCGTCAGACCCTGAACGCACCATCAGACCCTGAACGCACCGTCAGACCCTGAACGCACCGTCAGACCTGAACGCACCGTCAGACCCTGAACGCACCATCAGACCTGAACGCACCGTCAGACCCTGAACGCACTGTCAGACCTGAACGCACCATCAGACCCTGAACGCACCATCAGACCTGAACGCACCGTCAGACCCTGAACGCACCGTCAGACCCTGAACGCACCATCAGACCTGAACGCACCGTCAGACCCTGAACGCACCATCAGACCCTGAACGCACCATCAGACCCTGAACGCACCATCAGACCTGAACGCACCATCAGACCCTGAACGCACCGTCAGACCCTGAACGCACCATCAGACCTGAACGCACCGTCAGACCCTGAACGCACCGTCAGACCCTGAACGCACCGTCAGACCCTGAACGCACCATCAGACCCTGAACACACCGTCAGACCCTGAACGCACCGTCAGACCCTGAACGCACCGTCAGACCTGAACGCACCGTCAGACCCTGAACGCACCGTCAGACCCTGAACGCACCGTCAGACCCTGAACGCACCGTCAGACCCTGAACGCACCGTCAGACCCTGAACGCACCATCAGACCTGAACGCACTGTCAGACCCTGAACGCACCATCAGACCTTGAACACACCATCAATTCAATTCAGCTTTATTTATGAAGTGCCATTTACAACATAGTCGTTTATAGACACCGTCAGACCCTGAACGCACCATCAAGAGGAGATAGAAATGTTTTATTAAGACAAAGTTCTAATTGAAATTCTTTTTCTTTTCTTTTTTTAATCCTTACACTCGATGGGACTGTGAAACTGTGAGTCCGTGTTCTCGAGGTGGATGATTTCTCTGCAGACAGCCATCGTATTTTTAAACCTTTGGTTGCGTAACCTGATTTGCATTCTGCCGGTTTGTACCTGCGTGTCTATTTTAAAAGAATGGCTGCATTGACCAAAAAGGCGGATCCGCTTCTCATAAAAATACCTCCAGACTCACACTCCTGGCCTTTCCCTGCAGTTGTTTTTAGTTTTGTGAGTGTTTGCATCCTGAGGGCAGAGCTGTGGGCGGTGAAAGGTTAACTCACCTGCATAATGTCAGCGCTTTGTTCAAACCAGTCAAACTTCCCGAGCGGAGCAGCGAGCGCGGCGGCGAGCGAGGCGGCGGCCCTTTCAGGAGCAGAACGGGCTTCTGAGACGTCTGGGAAAGAAAAGCAGCCGAATATAAACAGCTATAAAAGCTTTCATTTCCGTCCTGGAGATATCGAGCTGACAGCAGGAGAGACGCCGAGCTGCCGCAGCCCTCCGGCCTCCGGACCAGACCGGACCGGACTGGACCGGACCAGACCGGACCAGACCGGACCAGACCGGACCAGGCCGGACCGGGAACACCACAGCTCAGGCAGCAAGGGATGAATTAGGTTCGTCTAATGAGTGGAAGTGCTTCCCTCTCAATTTAACAAATCATGGTTTTTGGTTCGTTGCAGTTTTTGAACATTCTTTAAAGGTACATGATGTGTGAATTCAGTAATTCCTTCTTTGTCCTCCGGGTGGCAGCAGTGTGTCACATCTTCACCAGAATGTTTTCAAGTGAAAACAAGAAAACGACTGAAATCTCAGCTTTTTGAAAGCAGCTCCCAAAGTTCAACTTTTTGAAAACACTGGTCCTCAGTCTTACATGTCTGTAATCGATCGTCATTAAAGGAATACTCCGAATATTTTAGACCCACGCCCTATCCCTATCATTGACAAAGTTAGACAAGCTCATAAATACCTTTTTTATGTATCTGCGTACAGTGGCTGGCTCCCAGCTGTTAGCATCGTAGTTAGCTTAGCTCAATTGCTGGAAGTCAATAGGGAACAGAGCCGAACTGACGAAAGTGGACAAAATCCTCCTTCCAGTGGTCCAGGGGACGGCGTGTTAGCATGTGAAGTAAATCCGAATGGTTATAAAACATTTTAAAAGACGTGTTTTCTTTTCAATCCGGTAAAATAACGTTTTGGTACACAGACCTGCACATGGGCGGCGCTCCGCGGAAGAATACACCGGAGCACAGCGGCTGAATCTATGGCGTCTACTGCTGTGCTCCGGTATATCCTTCCGCGGAGCGCTGCCCATGTGCAGGTCTGTGTATCAAAACATTATTTCAACGGATTGAAAAGAAAGCACGTCTTTTAAAATGTTTTATAGCCATTCGGATTTACTTCATGTGCTAACACGTCGTCCCCTGGACCACTGGAAGGAGGATTTTGTCCACTTTCGTCAGTCCTGCTCTGTCTCCTCTTCACCTCCAGCAATTGAGCTAAGCTAACTACGATGCTAACAGCTGGGAACCAGCCACTGGAGGCACAGACACAAAAAAGGTATTTATGAGCTTGTCTAACTTTCTCAATGATAGGGAAAGGGCGTGGATCAAAAATCTTCGGAGTATTCCTTTAACAAAGTTCATGGTTCAGAAGTCCCGCCCACTGAGGTCAAACACGGGGAGGTGAAACTTTGACAAAAAAAGAAACTTTTCTGAGCTGAAAATCAATTCTATCAGAGTGGGCAGTACCAGTGTTTCTTCTCTCCATGTCTGACCTCAGTGGGCGGGGCTTCAGAACCATGAACCATGTTAATCATGATCAGCCACCGTATTTATCATCATCCGATCTTTCGCAGACGGAGGTCGTTCAGATACGAACGTTTCATGAATCTCTGGTGTTTCCTGCTGTTCGTGGAGATCAGCGCTCAGATCTGCTCTCGTTTCAACGCCAGATTGACAAATGACTTCCGGAGTGAGTTGCTTAAATACAAACTCCAGTTTTTAATATTAGTGATTTCAGGTGTTTTTCCTCTCAAAGAACAGAGGAAGGAATGCTTTAATTGAGGATTTATGCCTTTTTTTCTGGGTCAGAAACTCTTTTCCCAAAAGAAAGTAGGTAATAGGACTGTGAATGGGTGAAAAGGAGGTGAAACTTCTCTTCCTCTCCTGAATCCATTCAGCGTCTTTGGACTCCACAGATTTGGAGCTCTTCATGTTCTCCACCAGCGGTGAGGCATCAGCATCCCCTGGTTCCGATCCCGTTAAACACCGAGGGAACAACTGCTTTCATGATTTAGATCTATCAGGGTGATGAACCCATGAATTCCTGAGCTGATGTGGAGCTTTATGACCGCTCAGGAGGCGGGTGGAGGAAGGAGGAGGAAGGAGGAGGAAGGAGGAGGAAGGAGGAGGAAGGTGGAGGCAGGTGGAGGCAGGGACAGCAGGAAGTCTGCAGGTCTGAAGCTGGTGAATCAGATACACATGGCTGAGATCTGTAGGAGCCTCCACCCTCCTCCACCCTCCTCCACCCTCCTCCACCCTCCTCCACCCTCCTCCATCCTCCTCCACCCTCCTCCACCCTCCTCCACCCTCCTCCACCCTCCTCTTCAGCTCCACCTCATCTCGTCCCTCTCCTCTTCACGTCTCTGGATTCGCTCCTGCTGATGAAGTGAACCTGCTGATTTGCGTCTCCTGGGAAATGGGGACTGTTTGTTCCTCCGGAGGCTCGGGGACGCTGCTGGACACGTGTCCATGTTCTCCGCGGTTCTATCTGTTCCGCCGGACCGGCCTCGGCGGTCCCGTTTGATCCGGCTCCCAGTACACCGTCACTAGTGGGATTAACGGGATCTGAACACACTCGCAGGGCGAGGGAGGCGGCGAGAGACAAGAGGCTCTGGCGGCGGCGGACGGGACGGCTGGCGGCGGCGGCCGGGACGGCGGCCAGAGGATCCCTGGAACCGGGACGGCGCCGGGGGGGACAGAGAGGACGGAGAACAGCGAGAGGCGTCGGGTGGCAAACGCCAAGCAGCCGGAGTCCAACACCACGTCTTCAGCACATGCTGTCTTCGCCGCTGCGTCCAACTCGCTTTGGTCCGAGTCCATCTGGAAAGACTTCCAAAGAGCAGAGACCCAGGGGCCCGGTTCCGGGCCAAGCCGGGCCGAGCTGAGCCGGGCCGAGCAGAGCCGGGCCGGGCCGGGCCGAGAGCCTCCGAGACCACCTGCAGTCCCCCGTTATCGCTTCACTCAGAGACCGTTCTGGAGGACAGAGTCTCTAGAACGGAGTCAGGAAGAGGGACGCACACGGTCCACTGCTCAGACGAGGACCAGGCCCAGCCTCAGGACCTGTAGCATGTAGCATGTAGCATGGCTGGAGTGTGAGCCTGGAACTCTTTAGCATGTAGCATGTAGCATGGCTGGAGTGTGAGCCTGGAACTCTTTAGCATGTAGCATGTAGCATGGCTGGAGTGTGAGCCCTGGTGAGAGGCTCGGCTGGACTCAGCAGGGTGTAGCTGTTCGCTGTGGACGGAGACTTCTGGCACCAGTGGACCGCTGCTCCACCAGACTCCACCCAGCCGGTCTGTGGAGAGCAGAGTCCCAGACCTGCTCCACCCAGCAGTCCTGGTCCTGGTTCATCAGGAAATGTGACCCGGATTGAAACACTCTGGTCAGCTGTCAAACCGCCTCCTGAAACACTCGTCCAGCGTCGTCCTCGCCGTCTGACTGTCTCTGGAGGTGTGTGACACACACACACACACACACACATCAGTCACACACACTGTTCAGTCACACACGGCTACAGCCGCCGGAGACTCCTCCTGGTCCTGGTAGCTTTAGAGTTGACAGTCAGAGTGTTTTGTTCTCCGTGTTCTCCGTTGTTCATGTTCGGACTGTACGGTGCTCTGCAGCACCAGCTAGTGGACCTTCATGAGAACTGCATGGTTTTCAGTGTTTTTTCTGTTTCCGTGGAAACAGTCTGTTTCAAAAACACTCTTTTGAAGTGAAGTTCTTGTTCTTTTTGTTCTTGTTGTTCTGTAACCAGCCTCAGAAAGTTTTAAGACCATCCATTAGAGCAAAACGTCTTTCTCCGAGGAGGCGAGCCTCCTGTTGAGCCACAGAACAGCCGTACAGAAACATACAAACGTTTCAACATTTCCCATTTTTTATCCGTCTGACTGGATTTCACTGGTTCGACTCTTCAAGATGTTACTTTAGCAGCAGTTTAATCTGTATGAAGCCATGGTTTCCTCAACCCGTTCATCTCGCCACCGAGTCATTCATTCATTCATTCATTCATTCGTTCATTCATTCATTATTTACAGTCCAGGTCATTTGAACCATTTTCCTTTCCATGTCTTGATCGGTTCGATGAGTTTCATTCGGCTGTTTTGGTTCTCATCACTGCTCCTCACGGTTTCAGTTCTTTACAGTTTTATCAGCCGTTATCATCTGGAAAGTCATCATATGGAGTTTTTCTTCATTTCATTGAGTCACTTCCTGATTACAAGTGAACCGGCTCAGAGTTCCAGACGTCTGCAGCGGCTTTAACCCTCCAGTCACAGAAACATTCAGGTGTTTGTTACATGAGTTTTTCATTAAACTGAAATTTCCACCGTAGGACTGAGGAACTGAGAGAACGTCTCCGTTTTACCGGGAGAAAGAAAGAATCTCTGTCAGTGTAGATTTTAAATCCAGTTAAAACAGTTTATGACGTTTAGGAGAAGAGACTGAGATGTGACGATCACAGAGAACACGTTAGAACGTTCTCCAGACTTTAAGGGAATAAAACAACTTTTTTCGTCACACTGCTGCTTAAAGGTGGAAACGCAGGAAAACGTGATGAAAGCTTGATGGTTTCCTCTCTAGTTTTCACATTAAAGGTTTTCTCTGGGTGTTGTTGACCCGTCAGTCAGTGGAGGAAACTGAAACAGGATTTGAGTGAAAATGTTAAGAATTAAATGAATGAATGAATGAATGAATTCAGCTTCTGGTTGTCAGGTCGTCTTTATCCTGGTTGATTCTCATCAGTCGTCCCACGGAGCAGGCGGCTGTGTTGATGTGTTCTGTGTCTCCAGGAAGCGGCGGACGGCTGGGGGGACGGCTGACCCCTGACCCTAAAGGTCACCGCCGAGAAATTCACCATGAGGGAGGGGAGTCGACGTCGGAGCGTCGCTTCAGTTCCATTTAGAGCCGATCCCAGTCTCAGCGTGACATGAAAACGAAGAGAGTGTGTGTGTGTGTGTGTGTGTGTGTGTGTGTGTGTGTGTGTGTGTGTGTGTGTGTGTGTGTGTGTGTGTGTGTGTGTGTGTGTGTGTGTGTGTGCAGCAGCTGTTTCCCACCCATGCATACAGATGAGCAGCTTGCTGCGATGTGGCTGGAGGCTCCTGACGAGGCTCAGCAGAGAACTAACTCAGCACATAATGAGTGATGCTTATCTGGAGCGCGCACACACACACACACACACACACACACACACTGCTCCAGATCTGGTGCATCGCTCCGCCTGGCTGCCTCTGAGCCTCATCCAGGTAGAACCCGGTTTGGAGGAACTCTCTGACTGAATTAGATTCTTCATCATTTATTGAATTTCTTCTCGATGCTGTTTTTTCCACCTGGTGGAGGAAAAACGCTGGAATAATCGGAGGATATTAGTATCATTTATATATGACTTCCTGTCATGATTTTCCAGCGGTGCTCTGACCGAGTCTGAAGACCTGGTCTGGTCCTCCTGCCTCTGCAGTGGTCTGTGCACCGCGGTCAGTCTGACTGGTCCTCTGGGCGGGTGGAGCAGGTGGAGCAGGTGGGGCAGGTGGAGCAGGTGGGGCAGGTGGAGCAGGTGGGGCAGGTGGGGCAGGTGGAGCAGGTGGGGCAGGTGGGGCAGGTGGGGCAGGTGGAGCAGGTGGAGCAGGTGGGGCAGGTGGAGCAGGTGGAGCAGGTGGGGCAGGTGGGGCAGGTGGAGCAGGTGGGGCAGGTGGAGCAGGTGGAGCAGGTGGAGCAGGTGGGGCAGGTGGAGCAGGTGGAGCGCAGGTGGAGCACAGGTGATGGAGGGAGATGTGACAGTTCGACGGCGCTGCTCGGTCTCATTTCATGTCTTTCTTGTATATTGATCACTGATTGGTGGAATCTCTACTAAGCCCCGCCTCCTCGGAGCTCCGAGCTTTTCATCTGCGCTTTTAATGCCAACTGTTTGTAGAAAGTGAAGCGCATACATTATCATTATTGCAGCGGTGGTGCCGCAATGCATTATGGGGCAAGATGTTTGCAGCGTTGTCGTATTTCGAAGCTGTGTGCTGAAAGTGTTGCCGTGGTTCTCTGCTGTTGTGTTGTTGTGCTGCCGTCCATCTCAGTAGTTCAAGTTTTCACGTCGGACTGTGATTGAGGCGTTCGGCCTCAGTCTGGTTCTGCTGACAGCTGATGCATGCATGCGCACACACACACATTCACGTGCACGCCTGCGGCTGCACCCGTGCTGCAGTCTGGAGGTTCTGACAGGACTGTACAGGACGTGGAGGGAAGCGGATCAGAGTCGCACCTGGAAAGGTCAGGTTCAGGTTTTCGCTCTGAATCTCCGCTGATCCACAGAAATTCCTCAACCAGACGTTCTCGTGGTCGTCGGCTACCAGACGCTTTCAGCTTCAGCTGTTCTCCAGGAGAGAAATAGAAAAGAGAACGTCCATTTGAAGGTTGTTCTGCTGCTTTGGTCGAGTGAGTCAGGAGAAAATGAATCTGGACTGGAGCCGGATCAGACCGGTCCAGCTGGTCTAGAAAGGAGCGAGCCGCCGGGACGACAGACGCTGTGTAGAAACGCTCCCTCACCGCTGATTAGAACATGCAGTCTCCACTGCTCCACCGCGCCGCCGGACAGCGACTCGCTGAGTCTCTCCACCGGATCCAGTCTGGGTTTTTCTGGTGTGAATCTGACTTGAAATCCTGTCAAGAAGGAAATGGATTTTTTAAACACATGAATTTTTCACCTTGAGGCCTCGGCAGACTTAAGCACTCGTGATTTGGGCTCTGATTAATGTGTTTCTTTAAAGAAATGACAGTGTGTCTTATTGCCGGGCTGTCCTGATTCCGGAGGCGTCGCCTCTGCAGCTCCTGCAGCCTCAAACCCAAAACCCAGCAAACCTGGCTTCCCAGCCGGACCGAGGCTCCTTCAGACGCTCTCACAGCTGCATCATGGGAAAAAAAAACCCTCAATTTTCCACCTTGGAAGTGAGTTTTATTGAAACGCAGCCTCCTCGCCGTCATGCGGAGCGGCAGAGGGAAGAGATGGGTTTTGGCGGCTGGGTTTGGGGCAGAGCGGCCTCATGGGGAGTGGAGGCGATGCACGGCGCCGACGGGGGGCGGAGGGTCCAGGTCTGGTTCTTCAGCTGTTCCTCGTCTGCAGTGAAGCCCGAGAAATGGAAAACAGAGTGGAAATGGAAATGGAAATGCATGTCTGAGTCTTTTGAGAGCTTGGTGTTTCGGTCTGATGATTATCCGTCCTTTGAGTGGCTTCTTTATTCATTTATACACTTTTCAAGGTTTTTATCCTTATGAAAGTAATTAACAGACTCTTATCTGACAGTTCCTGAAGAACAAAACCGTCTGTTCCCTCAGAGCTGTCTGCTGAGCTGACAGAACGGCCCTGTCTGCTCCAGGGTCTGGATACGAAGCCCAGGTCTGAGTCCGGCCCACGTGAACCTCAGAGCCCTCAGTGGACCATCAGGAGAAGATCCACTGTGGTCATGAAGGGAGGGACCGGGTCCTCAGTGGTCCTCAGGGAGACTGTGGAGTTTCAGGAATGATCAGCTGATTTAAGAAAAAGCTGAACTGTTGACACCAGGCAGGACGGATCCAGGAACTCATCATCAGATCTCTGCTGGTTCTTATGGAGACCCTGAAGACCTCGTCTGGTCCAGTTCTGCTGGAGATGCCGCAGAGCTTCTTTAGTACAACTGAGACCCCTCAGATCCTGTCTGGTCCAGTCCTGGTGGTCCAGTGTGAACTGAAGCCTCAGTCCCCTTCAGGGACCCCCTTTGTGGTCTTCACCAGCTGTTGGAGAACCTTCCAGATGTTCCTCTGCCTCACAGACTTCCTGTCTCCTCTTATGGACTTCCTGTTTCCTCTTGTGGACTTCCTGTCTCTTCTCGTGGACTTCCTGTCTCCTCTCGTGGACTTCCTGCCTCCTCTCGTGGACTTCCTGCCCCCTCTCGTGGACTTCCTGCCTCCTCTCGTGGACTTCCTGCCCCCTCTCGTGGACTTCCTGCCTCCTCTCGTGGACTTCCTGCCTCCTCTCGTGGACTTCCTGTCCCCTCTCGTGGACTTCCTGCCTCCTCTCGTGGACTTCCTGCCTCCTCTCGTGGACTTCCTGCCCCCTCTCGTGGACCTTCTTCTGGCCTGTCTGGGCTCTACTCTCCGCCGGCGCGCCCTCGGCCCTCGGTCGTCGCTCTGCTGCTGTTTCTAACAAAGTGAGATTATTAAACGGTGGAATGTCTCAGCGAGCAACAGAAAGCTCAGGGCAACTTGTGAAATTCACCTTTTCCGTCGGGCAGTGAATAAACGGTGTGACAGATTCACAGGAGGACAGACACCGTCTGAACAACGCTGAGCTTGTGACGGTCTGAATTCCAGGCTCTGCAGAGCATCAAAGGTTCAGTTAGAGTCTGGGTCTTAAACCAAGGCAGGGACTACACCGCTAAACTGAAGCCATCGCTGTTCAAATGTTGGTGTAGAGAAGGAATTCTTAACATCTGAATGTAGATTGAACAGGACGAACAGACACACTGGGGTAAAGCTGAGCTCAAGCGTGAGAGGGACAACATGAGGACAGCTGCACCTCTCAGTGGGGTTCGTCTTTATGTCATATTCATTTCCATCCTGAAGTTGTGGAGCTTCAGCTGGTTTGACAGACCCAGTTTGCGTTCGAGTCTTTACCCCTCATCATTCAGCTGCGTGAAAACACAGTCCGGTCACTGCAGATCAATCTGGATCAGGAAATACACGCAGCGTGGCTGTCAAACATAAGGGCTGTGGGCCAAAACCGGCCTGCAAGAGGCTCCAAGTAGGTCAAACCAACAAACACTTCAGAGAAAACAGTCATTTTAACACCAGGTTCATTCAGAGCAGCGACGCAGAACTGACATTTCAGCTATCAGTGATGCTTATATGAAAGCTATTTCCCTACTATCACACTGGTTACTTGCTATTAAACTAGCTTCCTGCTATCAAGCTAGCTAAATGCTATCAATCCAGCTCCCTGATCAAAGCTATCTACCTGCTATCAAATTAGCCATGATCAAAAGTGTTTGTTTTTTGCGTCAGGATGGATCTATTCATCACTCTTACTCTGCAACACAACAAAGAACAGCTTTAAAGTTGAGCTTTGAGGTTATTTTGGCTCCATTTGTCTGGTTCAGCCATCGGGATGAGTTTCAGCGTGATCAGAAGCTAATGGACCCATCAGCTGACGCAGAGGAGCCTCCTGCTTCGGCTCATGTTGTGTCCTGAGGATGGTGTTTAAAAGCTTTTTAATGTTTTATTTTAGCTTAATTAAACGATGTTCTCCCTGACATATCCTCATGAATTTAACATTTAAAGACTAACAGTCAAGCTAAAGTTATTGCTCTCCTGGTACAACAAAAATAGACAAAACTAACCTAAAAAAACTGTTAAAAATTCCATGCTTTACTGTTTTAAATTCAGGATTCCTTCTAAAAGAGATCTGAATTATTAAAGGCGTTGATTGTTAAAGCGGCTTCAGTACATTTCATGTAGCTCTCGGTGGTTTTCCTGTGAAGGAGTGTATAATTCATGCTCTCCGGGTCTGAAGCGGCTCTGGTCCTGCTGGTCTGTCCTCCTGCCCTCCTCCTGACAGTCTCTCACGGCGCTCATTGCTCTTGTACTTGTGCAGCCATGCGTCGACGTGGCGGCCTGAGTGTGTTTGGGTCTCGGGAGTGTTGCGGCGAAGGCGGCGCCTCTCCGGGTTCACGGGGTCGTTTCAGACCTGTGGAGAACCAGGACCTGAAGGAGCTCCGGAGCAGAGCGGCTGTGGGAAAAACCAAGACATCCACCAGGCTTCGTCTGGAGGGTTGTGTAGAAAACCTGGACTGTGTTGATTCCCAAACGGGAATGGTGCAGTGGCCCCTCACTGTCCTGGAGTTTGCATGTTCTACCAGTAGAATGGACACTCAGCTGTTTCCATGTCGGACAAGCAGCCGTGATGAAGGTGGAACTCTCATTTAAAGGCCGCCATTTCAACTCATCTGTGCAGCTTTACTCTTTTTATCTGGTCCATCAGTACAGAAGGCTGTTGAGAGTCTCCTGACTGTAAATGTGTTTGATTCCATTGATCCATCGAGCACTGCAGCGTTGTCTTGGTTGGATTGTGAAGATTAAGTCGATGTTTTCTCCGCAGCGTTTCAAGTGAAGACAAATGGTTTTTGTGTTTGATCATTTGACAGACAGAAGGAGAAGGAATAGGAGATTTGGGGATTTTCTGACTTTTTGTAATTCAGAATTGATGGAAAAAGTTTCACATGTCTGAGCAGAGACGTTGCATTGGTGTGATTGTTCACTGTCAGTCTTTCACATGAGTGCGACTGTCTGCCTGACGGAACAGCAGAAAGCTCTCCTCCTCTACACCTCTGTCCAGGTGTTGTAATTCTTCTACACCTCTGTCCAGGTGTTGTTACCTCCTCTACACCTCTGTCCAGGTGTTGTTACCCCCTCTACACCTGTGTCCAGATGTTTTTACCCCTCTACACCTCTGTCCGGGTGTTGTTTTACTTGCGGTCTCCTCTGAAGGTGTCCATGTGAATCTGCGGCGGCTCATTTGTTCTCCGGTCCTGTTTGTATTCTCCACTGAAAGCTTTCTCCCTGGAATAAAGGCCCATGCTGTTGTTTGTGCTGCTGCTCTGTTCCTTAACTCTGTGTCAGCATGCTAATGTGTGTCTGTGTGTGTGTGTGTGTATGTGTGTGTGTGTGTGTGTGTGTGTGTGAGCGAGTGTGTGCGAGTGTGTGTGCATGCATGCACATTTGCCCGGCTAATTGAAAAGTGCCAGTGTTGTAAACAAGCTGAGAAAAGCAGGAACATCTTTCATGTGGCACAGGGGCGCTACGCAGCGGGGAGGGGTGTGTGTGTGTGTGTGTGTGTGTGTGTGTGTGCGTGTCGGGTACTTGCATCATTACTCCTCTCTCATCTCTCCTTCCTTTCATTGTCCCGTCACCGATCCTCTTCTTCTCTTTCATTTCATCCTCCTCTCTCTCTCCAGTTGTGTGAAGGCAGAATAAATCTCATTAACCTTAAAGTGCGTCTTTATTCACATGAAGCTCGTCTAACGATCGGTCCGTTTCATTTCCTCTCACACATCAAACTGAAGGAATTAAACAGATATTTGCATGTTCTCCCTTTGTGTGCTGATGAAGGCTTTCTTTTGCCTCGGAGATGTGTGTGATTGTGTGTGTGTGTGTGTGTGTGTGTGTGTGTGTGTGTGTGTGTGTGTGTGTGTGTGTGTGTGTGTGTGTGTGTGTGTGTGTGTGTGTGTGTGTGTGTGCGCGCGCGCGCGCGCGCGTGCGTGTGAGCGTGCGTGCGTGTGTGAGAGAGAGAGAGAGGAAGACCACTGGGTGGTATGGTGCCTCAACCTCAAACGGCTGCCACAGGTTCTGATTCTGAGTGTGAAAGCTGTCAGAGCTGCTCACAGGGCGCTCAGGTGCATTTTCCTCATATGTAAAGTAGAGGTGGGCGCTAAATGGTATAAACGGTATGCAATATAAATTTAGCCCATGGTAGGGATTTTGGTCATATCTCCAAGCGCCACAGCACATTACGTCCTCTAGATGGCAGTAATGCAACTTTTTAGATGCCCGGTTCCCCGAAGAAGAAGAACACAACATCAGCGATGGCGGCGATGGAGAGCAGACAGAGGAAGAGCTCCTGAAAAAGATTGGTATAGAATCTATAATCTGGTCATGGTTTGGCTTCAGGGTATCTTGAATTTTGTTATTTAAAAACTACTTCCTGCTTCCACGCTTTTACCATGTGCTGATGCTACGGTAACATTAGGAAACTGTTATGCTGTGATTTATATATCAAATTATAGCGTGATATAAATTTTGTCCACTATGTGGTGGACTGGTCCAGTGGACTGGTCCAGTGGACTGGTCCAGTGGACTGGTCCCTTGATGTAATCTAGTGGTGGAGTCTGGTGATCTAGTTTAGTGGTCTAGTCCAGTGTTCTAGGCTGTGGTGTAGTTTATTGGTTTTGTCCAGTGGTGTAGTTTAATGGCGTAGTTGAGTGGTGTAGTCCGGTGGTGCAGCCTGGAATATATGAGCGTATTCTCATTATTTTTCGGTCAAAGTTGCCTCCACCTTCTTCCAGATCCCCCATGATGCACCAGTCAGCTGAAGCTTTGAGCTACATTACCTGTTATTTTCCTGATGCTGATGAAGCCATGACCCGCCCTCTCCTTCCTCTGATTGGCCCTGACCCGCCCTCTCCTTCCTCTGATTGGCCCTGACCCGCCCTCTCCTTCCTCTGATTGGCCCTGACCCGCTCCTTCCTCTGATTGGCCCTGACCCGCTCCTTCCTCTGATTGGCCCTGACCCGCCCTCTCCTTCCTCTGATTGGCCCTGACCCGCTCCTTCCTCTGATTGGCCCTGACCCGCCCTCGCCTTCCTATGATTGGCCCTGACCCGCTCCTTCCTCTGATTGGCCCTGACCCGCTCCTTCCTCTGATTGGCCCTGACCCGCCCTCTCCTTCCTCTGATTGGCCCTGACCCGCTTCTTCCTCTGATTGGCCCTGACCCGCTTCTTCCTCTGATTGGCCCTGACCCGCTCCTTCCTCTGATTGGCCCTGACCCGCCCTCTCCTTCCTCTGATTGGCCCTGACCCGTCCTCTCCTTCCTCTGATTGGCCCTGACCCGCCCCGGGAGGCAGAGGAGGAACGTGATGCTCACTGGTGAATTATACCTGTTCTGTCCAGCAGGGGGCAGCAGAACGGAGGCTCTGGCTGCTGGAAGCTTCAGACTGATTTACTCTTCAAGAGGAGCTTCTAGGTATAAAGATCCTCTTGATTTGATTTCCGACTTCATTTCAGTGATTCTGACTTCTGATCCATGACGCTGCTGCAGCTGACAGGAGGACAGGAAGAGAGAGAAGAAACAACGACGAGTGGAGGGAAGGAAGAGAGCAAAGATGAGAAATGTTTTTTAAATGAAGTCTGATTTGATGATCACAGTTCAGTCACGTCTCGGTGCCGCCAGCTGATCAACAGCTGTTTGGCTACAGGAGGATTTTCCTGTGGATGTACGTCCTGGCTGAGCACCGCCCGAAGTAACTCCGGATTCAGCAGGTTGAGCCAGGTTCTGCTCGGTTCCGTCCGTTGGTTCTCCTTTATTCTGCTGGAGTGATCTCCAGCTGATCGCCCTGACCGGCTCTCCGGCTGTCCCACCCTGCCCGCTGCAGCTCAACGGCGTCACGCCGGACGCTCGCAGCTCTGACGAGTCAATGGAACGATTTCCACGAAGCTGAGTGAGAGCAGACTGAAGAATGACAATAACGAGCGTCAGGAATGGAGCCACATCAGGCGGCTCGCTTTTATTTACTTAGAAAAAGGGCAAATCACTCTTCTGAAGGCTTTATATTGAAACATCGCAGAATCGTATTAAAAATGAAGGTCAGACGGAAAATAGAGAAAAGAGGATAAATTACCATCACTTTCAAGGAAACTGCTCCGCATCCACCAGCCTGCAGTACAATTAGCATGTGGGAGATAAACTGTGTGTGTGTGTGTGTGTGTGTGTGTGTTTTATGTAAATACAGGGACACAGTGATGCTTGTATGTATGAAACCCTGTGCAGTGGGTGAATGTCGTGTCTTCAGTGCTCACTGGAGGCAGTGAATTGGTCTCACGTGGGACATTGTGTCTGGACGTGTTGGTCCTGCACCCAGTCAGCTGTGGAGGATTTCTTCCTCCCACATCGAGGCAGAACCCGGACAGGTGAAGCGTTTCCTCTGAGGACCGGATCTCCTGGAGCGCTGCTCCTCCTGCACACCGAGGCCTGCAGGTTCTCGGATATCGTTTGGTGTGCAGTCAGTCATTCTGTCAGTTTATTCTCCTTTCAGTGTTTTGTGAGATCAGGAAGCAGCGAGTTGACGAGGAGCATTTCCACAGCTGGCCCTCCTGCACTTTAATTTGTGAACTTATTCCAGCGTGTTTTCTGTGTAGGACAGAAAGCTTCACACCAGTTATGTTTTACTTCCAGCTCCGTGGCATCAGGTTTCCTGTAGCGTTTAGCGGGGCGTCGGCTAGCGTAGCCTGTTGGCTTTAGCAGGGAATCAGTCACAGTCCAGATGGTGTCTGAGTAAACCTGGTCCTGAGCGAGGTGTGGATGTGTGTGGGGGATTCTGAAGGCCGGCTGGTCTGACCAGGGTCCAGCTCCACCGTGTCTCCAGTATCAGCAGGAACTGCCTCAGTTTTCACTTTATTTATTTGTAGAAAATATCTGAAAGAGGTGTATTACTGTCCTTCCTCTTCACAGTTCTCTTCTCCATGTGTCGGCCCGTCACATGAATCCAAATACATTTCCATCTGTAATCCGATGAAATGTGGAGAACTTCAAGAGGTGTCAAGACTTTTCCAAACCACTTTACCTCCAGAGGCTGGAACCGGCTGAACGGTGAAAACAGAAGAGCCGGAGCGGGATCAGGAGGACCCCGGGTCCTGGTGGAGGACCTGGGGTCCTGATAGAGGACCTCAGGTCCTGGTAGAGGACCTAGGGTCTTGGTGGAGGACGCCGGGCTGCAGGACAGTCCAGATGCCAGCCTGCTAGGGTCAAAGGTTGATTGTGGGAATCAAATTGAAAATGTTCATATCAGAAATAATTTGTTTGCAAGGAAACAGGTGTTACCCGTGGAGTGTATACAAACACACACACACACACACACACACACACACATTCCATGGCTGGATCATGATTAGAGTGTGTGTTTGTGTGTCTTGATGGAACAAGGCAAGAATTGGATTTTGTGTTTGAACACACTTGTGTGTGCACATGTTCATGCTTGACAGTGCACCGTGTGTGTGTGTGTGTGTGTGTGTGTGTGTGTCCTCTCCATTGCTACAGAAAGCAATCTAAATGGAGATGGTTCCTTCCCCTTTTTACAGACACAGAACAAAAGATCTGACTGCAAAATGAATGCAATCACAATTTCCTCCCTCCCTCCTCCTGCTCCACACTTTCCCTTTGTTGGTATTATTCTCTCTCTCTCCCTCTCTCCCTCCGTCTGCTGTATATATTTAGATGTATGACTCTGCAGAGATCCAGACTTGTATGAATAAGAGCCAGAAAGAAATATGAGCTCCTCTAAAGTTTTTCTTCAAGTACAAGGAAAGCATTTCATCAGGGAACCTGCAGTCAATAGAGGTGTGTGTGTGTGTGTGTGTGTGTGTGTGTGTGTGTGTGTGTGTATGTGTGTGTGTGTGTGTGTGTGTGTGTGTGTGTGTGTTTTTTGGGGACCTGAAAACAGAACGACCACACTGACCGACTGACAGTTTGCTGGATGAAGATTTAATCTGTCAGTCCAGATTAAGAGCAACACTCTAAAGATGAACACTGGAGAACACAGACAGAACAACAAGCTGGACTGTTGTCATGGTGACTGTCAACTCTGAAACTACCAACAGGAGGAATGTGGACCGGGACCAGGACCGGGACAGCATGTCCTGGGTTTCATGACGCTCCTGAGGAAAGCCTTGTTCTTTCTACTGAGCATGTGCAGAGCTGCTGCTTCCTGCGGCCGCGGTGTGAGGAACGTTTTCAAAAAGTTGCTTCTTCAGCGTTGTGGTGTAAACAGATTCCTCTCGACACTCAAAGTTTCCTGTTTTCAGCAGGAAGTGTTGTCGTGTAAACAGGAAGCGTTTTAAAGATGTGAACGCTGAGACCAGACCCGCCGGTGAGACACTTTGTCTCGCTTTAACTGCTTTAGATGAGAGACATCGTCCCCCCTGTCCCAGCCCCTCCCCTCTCTGGACACACTGATGAGGACACTTCGATCCGGCGTCGTCCCGTTTCGTTCCGTGCCGGCCGTGAACCCGGTTCTCCGTCCTCAGTCGCAGATGAACCGACCCTGCTGCCAGCCGGCCGCCTCTTCAGCTCATCACAGGTCATTTTCCAGCCACTCACAGCTCCTCTATAGACCCCGTCTCTCTCCAGACTTGATTTTCTCTCTGCACGGACTCGGGCGCCGCGATACATTTGAATAGCTCATTGGCATGCGGCGGGCGGGCGGAGCCGGCCGGGTTTATTAAAGGGATCTGGAGCCTGATGCTGTCTCCCCTCATTAACCTCAGCAGAGCCTCAGACAGGTTATCTGGCACACACACACACACACACACACACACACACACACACACACACACACACACACACACACACACACACACACACACACACAGTGAGAGGATGGAGGTGAAGAAAAACATCAGGTCACATAGAGACAGGACGTTCTAGAATCCTGAGGTGAAACATTTTCTGTTTGAGGCTGAAAGAAAGAAAACAAACCAAAACTGCGAAGCTTCAAGTGAAAACATGAGACTTCAGGACAGTTCGATTGGTTCCCAGCAGGAAGTTGGAATACTTCCTTCCTGAACGCAGCATCAGTTGACGGCAGCCTCGCTGTTCCAGGTTCCACAGACGTTCCACAGGTTCTCATCAGTGTTCTGCAGGAGGAAGACATCCGGTCCAGGGACTGCTACCAACCTCCAGCCAAACCCTGTGACCCTCGCTCTGCAGGGCTCCCCATCAGCACTGACACACACACACACACACACACACACACACACACACACACACCTGGTTGGACGAATAGAAAGAGCTTGTATTGTAACGGGTGGAAGAGGGAAAGACGAGAGGCTCAGCTGAGTTAACGCATAAACAGCCTCTGCTTTAATCGAATCACAGCTTACATCTACTGCCAGCCCACTTAATCTGACACACACACACACACACACACACACACACACACACACACACAGAGGAGGCCAGATCCTGTTGGCTTCATTAGCCAAGATATCTGTCTCTTTCCTTCTTCTTTATCCTTAGATGACACACAGGCGTGCGCAACCACACACACATACACACACACACACACACACACACACACACACACACACACATATACACACACATACACACACAGTCAAACACACGTGTTCATTGTAGGTCACTGTTGAACAGTCTGTCAACAAATATGTCATCTCTCAGCGTGTTGACAGACACAGGGACGATCACATGCTCGCCTGTCCACTAACATTCAACACACACACACACACACACACACACACACACGCTCTCCCTCCGTGTCGTGTCTTGTTAGCTTTGTTAGCCGGGCTAATTGACAGTTCATTAGCAGGTTGTTCTCTTCTGGCTCGCTCTCTTGGCAGCTCCAGGCTGAATGTTTAAACAGAGGATTTTTAATTCTACCAGGTTTCCTTTAAAAAAGAAAGAATAAAAGCGTCTGTGCAGCCTGACACCCTGAACACCAGGTTCTGTCTCCGTATTTTTCTCAGAAATTCTTCATTATTTTCCTGCTTCTGGGGTTCAGGAGGCTGGTGGTGCAGAGTGACCCCTCGCTTGACCCTGCAAACAGCCGGTAACAGAAACAAACCAGAGACCAGACACGGTGCCCGTTAGACCGGATCGGCCAGACCCGGCAGAGAACCGGCGCTAACGACCCGGTTTGCTTCAAGTCAGCTGGTCCAGAGGCTGAGAGGAGCAGCGCTTCAGCTTCAGACGAGCCGCCGCTGCAGGAAGGAGGTGAAAACAGCTTCAGCCACAGGGACAGTCAGGACAGCAGGACGTCCAGCCAGCAGCGTCCCTCAACCGTCACACAGGACGTCCAGCCAGCAGCGTCCCTCAACCGTCACACAGGACGTCCAGCCAGCAGCGTCCCTCAACCGTCTCCTCAGTCCCTTCAGTTTTGTCTCCTCAGTCTCGCATCTAGTTTTAAGCTAAAACTTGTGCTGATAAGCTAGCACCAATATGCTTACGCTATTAGCATTGCTGTTACCCTACAGTATGTTTATCTGTGCTGAACTTTTGTTTATGGTTATCAACGGCAGATTCCTGTATCGTTACTGTCCCACAGACCGTAAACCTCAGAACAGCCTCCTGCAGTTACCTGGGATCTGTTTAGCTAGTTGGATCGCTAGCTTCTGCAGCTAGCGAGGGCTAGCTTCGGGTGAAGCCAGAAGGCTGGAGCGGTGAGCTACCAGCTAGTTCCTGCGGCCAGATTATCGGAGGTGTGCAAAGTGCCGCGGACAGCAGCAAAACCGCAACTTGTTGCTCTGCCCGTGGGTGGTGTGTGCGGTTCCCTTCCATCCAGCGTACATTTAATCCAAGATTCAATTCAGCTTTACTTATGTAGCACCGTCACAACTAGGGCTGGGTACCGTTAGATATTTTTCAGGTACAAATACTTTTTCGATACCTCACGTACGGTACCGGTTCCTGAACGGTACTGTTTTCGGTTCCTGCGTTCACGGCCACAGACGACACCATGACTGCATTTACACTTCCTGCCACTAGGTGTGCTGTTTACATGTTCAACCTTATTTTACACAGACACCACAGAGGAAGAAGGGCTGCAGGCTCTCTGCCTGCTGTTGGAAATAGTGAGAGCCGAATGCAGAGTTTTCCAGTAAAAGAGAAGAACTGAACCATTGTTTCCACACATTTTGGGAAACGATCGTTGGGGGAAAAAACAGACGCCAGGCTCCCGGCATGTTTATTGACCGCGCAGCCGCTTTAAGAACCGACACTGATCCCCGTAGGCACGTCTCTTGTTCGGTACCGCTATATACCCAAGTTTTTCTGTCGGTACCACTGAGGTACCGTTAAACGGCACCCAGCCCTAGTGACAACACAGTCAGTTCTGGAGAGTTTCCCAGAGAAAACCCAGTCCACCATCACCTGGACCAGCTTCACAAGCTACATGGCATAGTACAGGACCAACCCAGTCCTCCTGGTAAGACCATTGATGTCCGTGCGGGGCGGTGCGGTGCGGTGCTTGGGGTGTTGCCCCCCCTGCTGGAGCCCAGCGGCGCCGACGGGGTCACCGGTCCTCACGGAGGTTAGTGATTGGACGAGGGCGGCTCGTTTCTCATCATGTCTCTGCCGTTCTGAAGCGCCGCTGAGCAGATGGCTGAAGGAGAGTGTAAACACTTCATCTCTGAGCTGCACAGGTGTCAGATTGATAAATCCTTGTTAATCTGGTGCCGGCGGAGCGCCGCTGATGGGATAGCGCAGATAGATAATATATTTATTCATTTCTTTCCCATTTCAAGAGGACGGCTTCACATCAGACTCGCCTCCTGTCCTGCTTTATCTCTGCTCTTATTGTTATTTAAGCACTCTGTGAAATGTCATTTGTCTCGAAAGTTGAGAGGTAAAATAAACTCAATAGCGGCGTCTGGACGCATCCAGCTCAGAAATAAATTCACTGTCTGAACCATCGAAGTCCCGAAATGTCTGCAGAGCAAACGGATGCGGTCGCCTCTCTGGCGGTTCATCATGTGTGCTTCAGCACATTCCGATCAATTACTAATGAAATCCTCTTACTGCCAAGAGCTTCTGGGTAAATTCAAGGATTCCTCTCGCTGCAAGACTCCATTTCTTCCCTTGTCTTTTCATCTTTTCATCCCCACTTACTTTTTATTTTCATTTATCTTCTGATTGTCCTTTTTTTCTGTTTCAATCTGTTCTTCCCCTGCAGAAGACATTAAAATGAAGCCATCCAATCACCACTAAACTGAATGAGCCGTCTGTCTCACGGCTAATGGGCTCTGCTGCAGTAACGCCGTGGTTTCTCCCAACAGGAAGTGAACGTCCGCAGCAGATCGCTGCATGGCGGTGGCCTGTTTCCCTTCAGAGCGACTCTTCACTTCTCCAGTTGTGTGTTTCAGTAGGAATCACTCTAGAAACAAGATCCGGGAATAAAAAACAACAAAAAGCGCTCCCTTCATGCTAGCATCCTCGCGTTAGTGTGCGATCCACAGTCCTGAGGAAAGGAGTTTCAGTTCAGAGATTGTAGATCTTCTGACCTCGACCTTCCATCTCTGAGCTGCTGTTTTGGTGTGATCCAGGTGGATCGGGGTGTCAGACTCTCTTCTCGCCTCATTCCAGGTGGAACTTTAGCGTTTCAGGACAGTCTAGCCTTCAGAGCGATGTCTGTTCCCACGGCAACGGCAGAAACGATAGAATCAATGCAGTTAGCATGTTGGGCCGCCACTAGAGGGTTCTGCTGTTCATATGTAGAGTGAAACCACACACACACACACACACACACACACACACACACACACACACACACACACACACACACACACACATACACACACACACACACACACACATACACACACACTCACACACAACGTGACTGTTGTAGAAAATATGGCCGCCGCTTGATCGAAGTGTGTGAAGTGAACTCACAACTCACAGCCGAGAACACACACCACTGAACACACGCCACTGAACACACCCTACAACACACACCACTGAACACACACTACTGAACACACATCACTGAACACACACCACTGAACACACACCACTGAACACACCCTACAACACACCACTGAACACACACTACTGAACACACACCACTGAACACACACCACTGAACAGACACCACTGAACAGACACCACTGAACACACATCACTGAACACACATCACTGAACACACACCACTGAACACACACCACTGAACACACCCTACAACACACACCACTGAACACACACTACTGAACACACACCACTGAACACACACCACTGAACACACACCACTGAACACACCACTGAACACACTCCACTGAACACACACTACTGAACACACACCACTGAACACACCCCACTGAACACACACTACTGAACACACTCCACTGAACACACACTACTGAACACACACTACTGAACACACACTACTGAACACACACCACTGAACACACCCTACAACACACACCACTGAACACACACTACTGAACACACACCACTGAACACACACCACTGAACACACACCACTGAACACACCACTGAACACACTCCACTGAACACACACTACTGAACACACACCACTGAACACACTCCACTGAACACACACTACTGAACACACACTACTGAACACACACTACTGAACATACCCTACTGAACACACACTACTGAACACACACCACTGAACACACCCCACTGAACACACACTACTGAACACACTCCACTGAACACACACTACTGAACACACACTACTGAACACACACTACTGAACATACACTACTGAACACACTCCACTGAGCATACCCTACTGAACACACACAACTGAACACACACCACTGAACACACCCTGAGCCTCAACACACACCACTGAACACACACCACTGAACACACACCACTGTTCACACACACCCGGCCGGCTGCGGTGAGCAGAGCGAGAGTGTGTGTTTGTGTGCGGAGCGGTGTTGTTGTCAGACTGAACAGCGGAGCTGCTGTAATTACAGCCGGGCTCACAGGGAGCCGCTGGTTAAGCTCTTACAAGCTGAGGGGAAACAGACATCAGAACAACAAGAAACTGTGACGGCGCGATGCGGGGGGGGCGGGGGGGGGGGGGGGGGGGGGGGGGTTCAATGCAGCATTATTAACAAGCCGCTGAGAAACACAGCAAAGAGAATCTGCAGAGGAGGAAGAAACAAAACAAGCTGAGACGAGACGGAGACGAGTTTCTCTGCTGTAACAGCGTCTCAGCTGGAAGACACTTCAGAAATAATCACAGACAGGTTCCATCGCCGAGAACAGACGCCTGAGCCAGGCTGGTGGAGGAGAAACGGAGGACAGAAGGAACAGATTCTAAAAAATGCTCAAGTATAAAATCTAAATGGAAGGAATTAGGAGACAGTTTCAGTGGAGACAGACGCCTCGTTCAGGACAGCAGAGGCAGACGGGAAGAAGATGTCCATTGTGTTCATTCTGAGTCCAGTCTCGCCCTGAACTGTCCCCTTATCGTGGTGGTGGCGGTGTCCACAGCCTGGACTCTGTGTCCACAGCCTGGACTCTGTCCACAGCCTGGACTCTGTGTCCACAGCCTGGACTCCGTCCACAGCCTGGACTCTGTGTCCACAGCCTGGACTCTGTGTCCACAGCCTGGACTCTGTGTCCACAGCCTGGACTCCGTCCACAGCCTGGACTCTGTGTCCACAGCCTGGACTCCGTCCACAGCCTGGACTCTGTCCACAGCCTGGACTCTGTGTCCACAGCCTGGACTCTGTGTCCACAGCCTGGACTCCGTCCACAGCCTGGACTCTGTCCACAGCCTGGACTCTGTGTCCACAGCCTGGACTCCGTCCACAGCCTGGACTCTGTGTCCACAGCCTGGACTCTGTGTCCACAGCCTGGACTCTGTGTCCACAGCCTGGACTCCGTCCACAGCCTGGACTCTGTGTCCACAGCCTGGACTCCGTCCACAGCCTGGACTCTGTCCACAGCCTGGACTCTGTGTCCACAGCCTGGACTCTGTGTCCACAGCCTGGACTCCGTCCACAGCCTGGACTCTGTCCACAGCCTGGACTCCGTCCACAGCCTGGACTCCGTCCACAGCCTGGACTCCGTCCACAGCGTTGGGGTTCGGGTTGTGTTTCTCATGTTTCTCACCAATCGGCTCCAGAGGGAGAACATGCAAACTCCACCCAGTGAAGCCTTGATGGAGACTCGAACTCGCAGCCTTCTGGTGAAGTGTTGAGTATCGATCACTGCTTTAATCATGTGAGAGGAAACGAAGGGTCAAACCAGGACTCAAACCAGGGGTCTTCAGACAGAGCTGTAACCACTGATCCACAGTGTCTGCCTTCTGTTTGACCTCTTATTACCCATAAGTCTTAGCTCTCACCTGCTTCCCACTGAATTCCCTTCTCTGTTCAGATTTGGATTTTCTCTTACTCTCAGCTGTTCTTCTTTTGGTTTCCTTCTTTATTAGTTTTGGATTTCTGTTGGTTCCGTCGTGTTCTGGAGTAAAGACCGGTTTTGGTTCCAGTTTTCACCTCAGCCCCCGAAAACCCAGACGGTCCAGCCAGGTGTTGCTGAGGTAAAACAGCAGCGCTGAGGTTGTTTGCAGACGATGCTGTTCTCTGGTCAACGTGTCCAGTCCTCTACTGGTCTACGGTTCTCCTTATCCGGAGCCGCTACTGGGTCACCTGCTGGGAAGTGATGTGGACCGGGACCGGGACCAGGACCAGAATCGGCTTTAATCGTTCGTCTTCCTACGTTAAATATCCAACTGAAAAAGCTGCTGGTGAACCATTTACATGACTTTACGATGCAGAGCTCCGTCGTCTTCTCAGTTTTCCGGGTTGAAGGTGGAGGAAGGTGGAGGAATGCCGGGGTGGAGGAGGCTGGAGGGAGGTGGATGGAGGGTGGAGGAGTGCCGGGGTGGAGGAGGGTGGAGGGAGGTGGATGGAGGGTGGAGGAGTGCCGGGGTGGAGGAGGCTGGAGGGAGGTGGATGGAGGGTGGAGGAGTGCCGGGGTGGAGGAGGCTGGAGGGAGGTGGATGGAGGGTGGAGGAGTGCCGTGGTGGAGGAGGCTGGAGGGAGGTGGATGGAGGGTGGAGGAGTGCCGGGGTGGAGGAGGCTGGAGGGAGGTGGATGGAGGGTGGAGGAGTGCCGGGGTGGAGGAGGGTGGAGGGAGGTGGATGGAGGGTGGAGGAGTGCCGGGGTGGAGGAGGGGGGAGGGAGGTGGATGGAGGGTGGAGGAGTGCCGGGGTGGAGGAGGGTGGAGGGAGGTGGATGGAGGGTGGAGGAGTGCCGGGGTGGAGGAGGCTGGAGGGAGGTGGATGGAGGGTGGAGGAGTGCCGGGGGGGAGGAGGGTGGAGGGAGGTGGATGGAGGGTGGAGGAGTGCCGGGGTGGAGGAGGCTGGAGGGAGGTGGATGGAGGGTGGAGGAGTGCCGGGGTGGAGGAGGGTGGAGGGAGGTGGATGGAGGGTGGAGGAGTGCCGGGGTGGAGGAGGGTGGAGGGAGGTGGATGGAGGGTGGAGGAGTGCCGGGGTGGAGGAGGGTGGAGGGAGGTGGATGGAGGGTGGAGGAGTGCCGGGGTGGAGGAGGGTGGAGGGAGGTGGATGGAGGGTGGAGGAGTGCCGGGGTGGAGGAGGCTGGAGGGAGGTGGATGGAGGGTGGAGGAGTGCCGGGGTGGAGGAGGGTGGAGGGAGGGGGATGGAGGGTGGAGGAGTGCCGGGGTGGAGGAGGGTGGAGGGAGGTGGATGGAGGGTGGAGGAGTGCCGGGGTGGAGGAGGGTGGAGGGAGGTGGATGGAGGGTGGAGGAGTGCCGGGGTGGAGGAGGCTGGAGGGAGGTGGATGGAGGGTGGAGGAGTGCCGGGGTGGAGGAGGCTGGAGGGAGGTGGATGGAGGGTGGAGGAGTGCCGGGGTGGAGGAGGCTGGAGGGAGGTGGATGGAGGGTGGAGGAGTGCCGGGTGGAGGAGGCTGGAGGGAGGTGGATGGAGGGTGGAGGAGTGCCGGGTGGAGGAGGGTGGAGGGAGGTGGATGGAGGGTGGAGGAGTGCCGGGGTGGAGGAGGGTGGAGGGAGGTGGATGGAGGGTGGAGGAGTGCCGGGGTGGAGGAGGGTGGAGGACCCTCTGAAGCCAGACACTCCTCTGATTGTCGGCGCTCCCTGATTGCAGCTGAGAGTCGTTTCATCCTGTAATATTCTCATGAAGTCCGTGGCGGCGTCCCTCTCACAGAGTCCTCTGCAGCGGTGTGTGTGTGTGTGTGTGTGTGTGTGTGTGTGTGTGTGGGTGGGGTTGCTGGTGGTGTAGTAATGACCGCCGGGTGTGGAGGATGGAGGAGAGCCCTTCACAGCCTCGTTTCTCCTTCTCTCCTTGTCTTGATTTTATGTTTTTAATTAACTGATCCTCCTTGTAGCCCATTGTGCAATCTGTCTTATCTGCCTCGCCGCTCTGCCTCGCCACTCCGCCATGCCGCTCTGCCGCTCTGCCGTTTTGTCACACCACTCTGCCTCGCCGCTCTGCCTCACCGCTCTGCCTCACCGCCCTGCCTCGCCGCCCTGCCTTGCTGCTCCGCCATGCCGCTCTGCCTCGCCGCTTTGCCACTCTGCCTCACCACTGTGCCGCTCTGCCTCGCCACTCTGCCTCGCCGCTCTGCCTCGCCACTCTGCCTCGCCGCTCTGCCTCGCCGCCCTGCCTTGCCGCTCCGCCATGCCGCTCTGCCTCGCCGCCATGCCGCTCTGCCTCGCCACTCTGCCTCACTGCTCTGCCTCGCCACTCTGCCTCACCACTGTGCCGCTCTGCCTCACCGCCCTGCCTCACCGCCCTGCCTCGCCACTCTGCCTCACCGCTCTGCCTCACCGCCCTGCCTCGCCGCCCTGCCTTGCTGCTCCGCCATGCCGCTCTGCCTCGCCGCTTTGCCACTCTGCCTCGCCGCTCTACCTCGCCGCTCTGCTCTGCCGCTCTGCCTCGCGGCTCTGCCTCACAGCTCTGCTCTGCCGCTCTGCTCTGCCGCTCTGCCGTTTTGTCACACCGCTCTGCCTCGCTGCTCTGCCACCTCGCTCTGCCATGCCGCTCTGCCTCGCCGCTCTGCCGCTCTGCCTCGCCGTTCTGCCACGCTGCTTGCCGTTCGGACGTCAGTCTGAGTCTCAGGAAGCGGCTCCTCTGATGCTCCCATCGCAGCAGTAGAAACATTTCCTCTGTGGCTCCGGCATCAACTCAGAGCAGCAGCAGCAGTCAGTGGATTCATTCTGTCCCTGCTTCTTTAAAACTCAGCCGATATTACAGAACTCATGGCTTTATGGACAGAAGCAGAGAGAATCCCCTCACGCTGATTTAAGACCTCTGAAGAGAATTTTAGCCTATTTAGCATTTTTTTTGGCACCATAAATTTTGAAAGAAAAATTTACTTTGATCAATTTTAATTCATATTAATGGCATTTATACATTAGATGATTATTATTATTGTTATTTTTATTGTTATTATTATTATTTTCTTCTTCTTCTTCTTCTTCTTCTTCTTCTTCTTCTTCTTCTTCTTCTTCTTCTTATTATTATTATTATTATTATTATCATTATTATTATTATCATATTTAAGATATAAGGATCTGTAGAAAGTCACCGTGTTTCTGCGTGTCTAATGTCTCATCTTGTAAAGCTTTGGTGTTGGATTCAGCCAAATGTCCCCTTTCTGACTTTCATATCTGGAAGTTTCTCTGGCAGGTTCAGACTCTTCCTGAGCCGGCCAGACCGATGACATAACCAAAGATAACCTCTAAATTCAAACTTTAAAGTTTTTCTGTGTTGTGATTCACAGTTTATGTGATGAAAATTCTTTTGTTTTGTTTTCTGTTTCATAAAAAGCGAACGGTTGCTGCAGGAAGCGACTCCAGTCTGGACATGAAGCTCATTTCAATGAAACCTTCTGCTGTAAAATCCAGTGAGATGTCCTGAAACTTCTCCTGCAGCTGTTGCATTCTGGGTATTTTGACAAATTCACTGCATTTTAAAGAAAAATTGTAAAAATAAAGGAAAAGAGAAACATGAAACAAATCAAACATCAGCGATGTTCCTCCACAGATCCAGGGAAGAAGGAAGGACGGTGGTGACGGTACGAATCCCGACTCGCGCTTGATCCAAACGCACATCAGTGAATAACATGATGGTTTGTTTTATTTTGGTAGGAAGACACAGGAAGTGGTAGATGAACTGCTTCCGGGTGACGATCGGCTGTGTGAATGTTTTTTGGCGGCGTTCCAGGAGGTTTATCTCGGCGTGGAGGAGCTGCCGTCGAACTGCCAGTCTCTACGACTCTACGGCTCAGAAGAAACGGGACGGTTCCTCCAAGGAGTGCGATCGGCTTTCAGCACCGACGGTTAGAGGAAACACCCGGGGGTCAGGGCTCACAGGGTGGTCAGGGCTCACAGGGGGGTCAGGGCCCACAGGGGGGTCAGGGCTCACAGGGGGGTCAGGGCTCACAGGGGGGTCATTGCTCACAGGGGGGTCAGGGCTCACAGGGGGGTCAGCACAGCTAGCTACTAGCTAAACGGTCCAGGTCGCTCTCATCCCTGAGAGTCTTTAAACAATGGAGCATCTGGCTATCTACCCATTAGCGTCTCACTATTCCTGTCACTGCTGGGTAAACGTCCACTTCCTGCGTCCAGCGGCGCTCGGCCGGCGGCGCTCTGTCCACAGCAGGTCCCTCGGTGTTCGGTGAGCGGATCTCCCGACCTGGACGGCGGATCCTGAACGCAGCTGATCCGCCTGAGTGATCAGTCTCATCCCTTCAGCTCCTCTCTTGTGTTGTATCGACCGCGGCTCGGCGGCGCCGCCGTCCGCCTGACCCTGCCGCGCGGACGCCGCCGCTCGCCCGTCCTCAGCCGATCCATATGTGGAATTAAAGGTCGGGCTGCTGGTGATTACTGTCGGTGATCAATAACCGCCGGACAAGCTGCTGCCTCTCACACGGCGCGATTTCATCAAAACCAAACCAGGACTGGAGCCGCCTCCACCAGGGGGCGCTCGTCAAACCTCCGTCAGTCACTGATCCTCTCATTTACAGCCGTCCATTAGGAGGCGTGGCGGCGGCGGCGGCGGCGGCGGCGGCGTGGCGAACACGTCTCAGAGAACAACAGGAAGTTTTTGATGATGACATGGACAACTGGAACCCAGGAGGAGGAGGAAGAGGAGGAGGAGGAGGAGGAAGAGGAGGAGGAGGAGGAGGAAGAGGAGGAGGAGGAGGAGGAAGAGGAGGAGGAGGAGAAGGAGGAAGAGGAGGAGGAAGAGGAGGAGGAGGAGGAGGAAGAGGAGGAGGAGGAGGAGGAGGAAGAGGAGGAGGAGGAGGAGGAAGAGGAGACGATCAAACCAGTTTTCAGTCTTCGGGAAACAGATGTTCCTTCATGTCATTTTCACAAGTTTTGCTGCATCACATTTAAACATTCAGCTGTAAAGATTTAATGCTGTCAGTTTTAATCGTGATTAATCACTTTAATCATGATTAATCAGTATTAAAGCTGACAGCGTTCTTTGAATTTTAATTGATTGTTGAAGTTGGTCTGAAGTTGGTCTGTTTTCTTTCCTCAGTGTCTTAATCAGGAATCAAACGAGCGCAAAAATGATCGCCTGTGGATTTTCTTTCAGAATAAAGCGCCATGAAGGGCAAAGTCCAGGCCCACGGTGCAGCCGGTGGTTCAGGTTCAAACGACCACCTGTTCTGATCGTGGCGTGTTGTCGCCATGGCAACACGACCCCGCTGGATTGGCGGCGTCCAGCAGGAAGTGGGGTTGTGTCTGTGAGGCCGGCTGCAGCAGCTGGGCGGCTCTCCGGCCGGACGTCTCCTCACAGCAGAGACAGAATCCCTCTCCTCCGGAGACGGATGAATACATCTCTGACTGTTTACTGGTTCAGGTGCAGAAAAACAAAACAAACCACGATGAGAGTTTGAGAAATGGCTGCGGACAGCGGCTGATACCGCCGTCTCTTCCATCTGGGTGATGAATCGTGTTTACCCCGCCGGCCGGCGTCCCGGTCGATACGGGGGAGGCCGGCGCTTTAACGTATGGCCGCCGCGGCTCGGCGGCTCCACTGATACCACAGAAGAAGATTCAGTCACAATCTGATATGCTTCAGATCAGGGCTGTCAAACAGTAGGTCCGTGGGCCAAAACCGGCCAGCAAGAGCCTCCATTCCGGCCAAACCGCTGAAAAACGTAAATATTTGAAAGGAAACTTTGATTTTTCTTTCAGTAAATGTCTTGAAACTAGTGAAGACGACTCTGAGCTCAGCGCTCTTTATGTCCTCAGGCTTTCAAACAAACAGCAGTAATGAATAAATCAGCTGATCATTTCAACTTCCTGTGGAGAGCAGAGGAGGTGAGGCTCTTTTATTTCAGGTCCTAATTGGATCATTGAATGTTAATGTGAGTATTGATGTTTTCTCGTGAAGTCATATTTTGGTATTGATCTCCAATGAGGCTGGTCGTCAGACTCGTCCTCTTATCTTCGTCCTGCCGGTCGTCCCGGCCCGCACGGCCGCCGCCCGTTAATGAACGGACCTGCAGCGCCGTGGACGGCGCTCGCCGCGGCTCCGCTGGTCGTCTGACGCTGGAGCGGAGCGCTCGGATCAATCCAAACAGCATAACGGACGTTCTTCACATTGATCGACTGAAGCGACGGCAAACCGAAGCAGCAGAGGCGTCGACTGGATGAAAACCACAGAGGCGCTTCGACAGGAGCAGCAGCTGCTCGGTGGTTTGAAGCATGAAGATGATTTAATAACGGGACGTAAAGAAACGCTAAGCAGACAAATGGAGGCTCATCACTCAAACACAGCTGCAGGCTGACCAGAAGCAATGAGAGAAGCATGCTGGGTAATGTGGCTGAAGAGGGAAGACGATGTCCTGCAGAGACGGGAAGACTCTGTCTGTCCAGACCAGTTCTGCAGCCTCTATAACCCAAAGAACCATTTCAGTGACCGAGTCCAGAAGTTCTGGAGCCATAAAGAACGTTTAACCTTTAAAACGAGGCGAAAGCAGCTCAGGAAGCTTCAGAAACAGAAACTAGATCTTATGATGCAGAGCTTTGCGTAGTTTTGCTAATTTTCCCAATTTCACTTAAACCTTTATTTGAATGTCTTTAGAACCAAGAGTGATGAATCATATAATCATTAATAAATAAGTTAGATGTTTATTCAGGTTTCATGTGGCGAAGCTTCATGGAGCCGCTACAGAGGGACTGAAGAGCCACATGTGGCTCCAGAGCCGCAGGTTGAACCCCCCTGGTCAGGAGGAATCCAATTTCCAGTGAGAGGATCTTCAATAATGCAGCGGCGGCCGGCTCCGCTCGAGCAGAGCAGCTTTCAATTAGCAGGACGGCGGCGAGGTCACAGTAAACCGCCGACCCCGAAAACATCCCCGTCCGACCCCGAGGCAGCGGCCGGGGCGGAGACAGTCCCGGAACCGCCGGCATCTTAACGGTCTGCTCTTTAAGGTTCCTCTCAGGCTGAGGGAGCTGAAACCGCCCGGAACAAACCCGAGGAGCACCGAAGCCAGTCGCAGCTCCCGGACCGGACTCTCCGTCCGCTGAGAAGCAGAAGCAGAGTCCCGTCAAGCCGCCCAGCTCCACGTTAGCATGAGCCTCCTTCAGCGCGGAACTCAGAACCAGCCGGGATTCAGAGGAGATCGCAGCGGCCGGGAGGGGACGGAACTCTCAACAGGTCCGGGAATCCTGTGAACTAGCAGCAGTCCTGGGGGGCAGGTGGCCCGACTCCGAGGCCTCCAGGGTCCAGATGCCTGAAAACAACCACTGAGGACTCGGAGTGTGATCAGGAGCCACTGTGTGTCGGAGTCATCACTCCAGTCCAAACGCACCTGGTCCTGGTCCTGGTCCATATTCTCCTGGTTCTGGTTTTAGTCTACATTCTCCCAGTCCTGGTCCTCCTGATCCTGGTCCTTCTGGTCCTGGTCCTGTTCCTCCTGGTCCCGGTCTATAATATCCTGATACTGTTCCATCTGGTCCTGATCTTGGTCCTTCTGGTCCTGGTCCTCCTAGTCCTGTTCCTCCTGGTCGTGATCCTCCTGGTCCTGGTCCTCCTAGTCCCGTTCCATATTATCCTGATCCTATTCTTCCTGGTCCTGGTCCTCCTGGTCCTGGTCCTGGTTCTCACTGTTTCTTCCGTTTCCGTGGAAACTGCCATCGTTTTCAAAGCGTTTCCATGTGAACAGGAATGTTTCCTGGAACCAGCAGAGCCGTGGTGTGGGGGATCCTCCCGGTTCTGGAGTCTTCAGGTTCTGCTGGGTTCTGCTGGGTTCTGCTGGGTTCTGGTGGGGCCCGGTTCGACCCTCAGAGTGTTAGTGTTCCTGGTCTCCTGCCGGCTCTGGGAGCTCGCCCTGGTGTCTTCCTCTCTTTCCTGTGTGGCTTTGTTTACCGTCTGTCTCAGCTCTTCCTCGTCCTCGGCGGACGTGTCGGCGACCCTCCAGGAGTCGAGAGGCGGAAACTTAAAAATCCAAACGCCGAGCCGAGGATCTGCCTGAAGCCGGGACTCCGCTCGGCCTCTTGAGCGGAGATGAGAGCCGGCCGCCGCTCGTCCTCCGCCTCCCGCTGATGGAAAGTTTGCTTGTTTTTCTTTTGTGGGCACAAAGTCAATTTTATTCACAGAGAACAAACTTATCTGCTCGTCTCCAAAGAAGTTGAAAGACGGCGGCGGCTGTTCAGAGGAATGGAAAACAAGCGGCGGAGAACGCTCGCTGCTCCGTCCTTTCACGCCTTAATTGGAGCGCTGTGGGCCATTTCCTCAAAATCAAGCTCTTTTTTTTCTTACATTATTTATGCAGAGGAAGTTCGCAAAGCACACATTATCTTTTTTAGAGGGAGAAAAAATTGTTTCATTAAAAATTATATTTTATTAATGAACAAAGAATCAATGAAGACTTCAGCAGAGCCGTGGCTGTTCGGCGGTCTTGGTCCTTCAGTCCTTCAGGCTGTTTGTTGTGAACTAAATATTTGTGTCAGATTGAAACATGTCGGCTCAAATGACGATGGATCCACAATCAATAGGTGGATATTAAATTTCACAATGCAGCGTGAAAAGAAACATACCCTTAAATATTTATTGCCTGATGGGATGTGCGTGGGTTAGCTGCTCGATCGATCCACAGATGAACAAGCTGATTATTTCCTGTATGAAGTGGGATTCAGATCGCCTCAGGCTCACAGTCACGTGACTCACTGCCTCAGCTTGCACACTGCAAAGAAGGGTGGCCCGAACACAAGATATCTACACTAACCTGAAGAAAATTACTCTTAAACAAATCACTCTTAAATAATTTAGAGAAATTATCTATGTAGAAAGTAAATTTTACTTCTGGAGAGATCTTGATATAAGAATTTTGAATCAAGAAATAAGCCTCTGTATCTTAAGATTGTCTTAAATCGAGTGGGATGAGACATTTTGACTGAAAACAAGATGAATGAATATGGTAAGATTTAGATTTTTTGCAGTTTCTGCAGTGTAGCCCGACAGCTGGATTATTGTTTTGATCAAGTGCCTGAGATATGCTATCGGTTATAGAATAAATAAGTATGATATAACATGTAAGTATGGGTAAAATTCGTGTTAACCTGTTGTTTAAAAAGGCTTCAAATCTGCTAACGGTAATGGAGTGAAGGTTACAAACAAGCAATGTATAAAATGCTTCGGACGTATTTTATTTTTGTTTTATTATGAAGAGAGACCGGAAGTTCCGTGTCTGTATACAATCAGTGGCTGCCATCTTTACGTGATGGACCCGGAAGTGAGGTGAGACGTGCGCGGGCTTGACAGCAGCGGACGCGGTGAGCGGAGGAGCTACCGTCACGAACCGAGAGTTTTTTTCTTTTTATGGTTCGAAAAAAAAAAACCCATCCGAGTGGAGAACCGCCGGAAACGCACTTTAGAGAACCGGAAGACGTTTGACACCTGGAACAACCTGGAACCTGGAAGTTTGAGGCAACTTAGCACTGTTAGCATTAGCATTAGCTAGCATACGAGGACGAGTTAGCTGTCATAGTGGACTCAGTTCCATGGATCCGGTCTGATTGATCCGGTCTGATTGATCCGGTCTGATTGATCCGGTCTGGAGGTGAACGCCTGTCACGTGAGGAGCAGAGAGACTCTGCTCACTGCTGCCACTGGATTGTTTTCTGGATCTTAATCCCTGGAGGCTGATCCTGGACCAGCAGGTGGTCGCTGCCGTCAGGACCCGGTTTGGACTTCCTTCTTCACTTGGACCTGGAACCAGACCTGGAACCAGACCTGGACCTGGAGACCGTACTGGATCCACAAACCAGGTACTTTTTTGTTTTTTTGTTTGCTGAAGAGTGAAAGAGCCATCACGTTTTGGGCTTCACTGCTCTGAAGCATCAGTCAGGCTGAAACTGAACTCTGAAGCTAGTGTGTGTGTGTGTGTGTGTGTGTGTGTGTGTGTGTGTGTGTGTGTGTCTGCCTTGCTGACCCTGGGATCAGCTGTCTGAGCTGGAGAGGTTGGCTTGGTGAACGGCCCCTGATGCTCTGGCCTGCCGCTGTTGGTGTCGGGTGGGATTCTTCGGGTGTTGGGGGTGAAGCGGACGCTCAAGCAGGACTGAAGGAAATGGAGCTTTTGTCGTGTCCAGGCTGTCCATAAGAACCTGGACGTCCTTGTCTCATGCAGTCAGTGTCCAGGAGCTGTCCCTGGGGGCGTCCGGACCGGGACCCCTGCTCATAAAGCGGCGCTGCAGCAGCTTTCTGGGGATTCTCAGGTTTTGCTGTTGACTCTCTCCCATCATGCTCTCTGTTCCGCCACATGGAGAAAACCCCTTTTCAAACCACAGTCATCAGTAAACTCCTGTCCTTGACTCCAGATTTAGCAGCTCTGCTCGCCTCTCTCCTCCTAAATTCCATAGGTCTTGTTATAAATGATCACAATTTTTTAATCAAACAGGATTATAAAAAAAGTAAATTGAAAATACTTGAAAATGTGTAATCTATGACAGTGATACTTTAAGTGAAGGTGCCAGTCACCATCATCATCATCAGTTGACCTGTGGTCGTCGTCTTCATTGTCGAGGTTGAAGGAAACGTTCTGTTTTTCAGACTCGGCTGTGAGTCTGCAGCTTCACTCTGTGAACCGCGGGAGCGATAGCGACCGAGGGATGCCGGGCAGTGCCGGGCAGTGCGGTGCGACGGAGCGCGCCGCAGAGCGGCGGTTACACCACACGCAGAGCGGCGCGGCGCAGAACGGTGCTCACACGGAACACGGAGCGTTTAAAGAAAGATTTTTTTTCTTTTTTTTTTTTTCCCATACATTTGCCCTGGGTCTGCAGCGACCCGGCTGTAAACTGAGTTCGTCGTCATGGTTTCCTGGAGTCTCCACGTAGGACTTCGGTTGATTAAAAGCGCTGTTCCTCCTTATGGGACAGACACGTTTCCGTTTCCGGCATGTTCTTCTTCAAGTTTCTGGGCTCTGATGTGAATCGAATGTCTTTCAAGCAAACATTCAGTTCTTTCTTCCTTCTCAGTCAACATGTGAAGGCCAGATGTTGGCTCCTCCTGTTGGACTCTGCTGGTCACCGTGACGCTTCGCTCAGGCTCGCCAGGCTGACCCATCAGACGTCACGTCAAGTCAGATGTTTTTATTTCAGAATGATCCTGACAGCTTCACTCAGTCGGAGCAGGAACAGAAACCTGGACTCACAACCGGACAAGTTCTGGTTCTCTTTGAAGCTCTGAGCGATGCTCTGCAGAGCCTCCACCCTCCTGGGTTCCTGCTCCGTCCTCCACGGCGCCTCCTGAGGACCGCCAGCTGGAGGAGCCGCCTCCGTACAGAGCTGCAGTGCTGGGACCAGCTGGACCAGCTGGACCAGCTGGACCAGCTCAACTAGCAGTACTAGCTGTAGAGCTGTATGAGAACTGGACGTTGTCTTGTTGTCCCGTTGTCTCGTTGTCCCGTTGTGTCGTTGTCCTGTTGTCCTGTTGTCTCATTGTCTCGTTGTCCTGTTGCCCTGTTGTCTCGTTGTCCCGTTGTCCCGTTGTCCTGTTGTCTCGTTGTCCCGTTGTCTCGTTGTCCTGTTTTCCTGTCGTCCCGTTGTCCTGTTGTCTCATTGTGTCGTTGTTCCGTTGTCCTGTTGTCTCGTTGTCCCATGATCTCGTTGTCCCGTTGTCTCCCTGTCTCGTTGTCTCGTTGTCCCGTTGTCTCCCTGTCTCGTTGTCCCGTTGTCTCCCTGTCCCGTTGTCCCGTTGTCTCCCTGTCTCGTTGTCCTGTTGTCCCGTTGTCTCCCTGTCCCGTTGTCCCGTTGTCTCCCTGTCTCGTTGTCCTGTTGTCCCGTTGTCTCCCTGTCCCGTTGACTCCCTGTCTCGTTGTCCTGTTGTCCCGTTGTCTCCCTGTCTCGTTGTCCTGTTGTCCCGTTGTCTCCCTGTCCCGTTGTCTCCCTGTCTCGTTGTCCTGTTGTCCCGTTGTCTCCCTGTCTCGTTGTCTCCCTGTCTCATTGTCCCGTTGTCTCCCTGTCTCGTTGTCTCCCTGTCTCATTGTCCCGTTGTCTCCCTGTCTCATTGTCCCGTTGTCTCCCTGTCTCGTTGTCTCCCTGTCTCATTGTCCCGTTGTCTCCCTGTCTCGTTGTCTCCCTGTCTCATTGTCCCGTTGTCTCCCTGTCTCGTTGTCCCGTTGTCTCCCTGTCTCATTGTCCTGTTGTCTCCCTGTCTCGCTGTCCTGGGTGACTGACGTGTTTTTGACTGCAGTAAATGTTAACGTGAAGACGATGCTTTGACAGCTGAAGGGACGAGGAGCGTTCGTCCTTGGTTCAGCTGGTTTGATCAGAAGTGATCAGCTCCTGGGAGTACCCACAATGCTTTGCTCCTCAGACTGGAAGCCGTTTCAGTCGTGTAGGAGCAGCGCGGTGCAGTCAGGATGATACATGGATTTAACTTCTCTCACAGTTTGCACTGATTCAGCAGAGCCCCGAGCTGTTTCCACGGTTACACACACACACACACACACACACACACACACACACACACACACACACACACACACACCCTGTTGAAAGGTTGTGTTTCATGTAAACACAGCACTAAAACGCTGGAACACTTGAAAACATGGTAGTGGAAGCAGGATCTCGTTTCAGGAAACCTGGCCTCTCGGTCTGATGCTGGTCGTTCAGGGTTTCACATGGATTTCTCTCTAGAGCTGCACGATTAGTTGAAATCTAATCGACATTGAGGTTCGGCCTCGTGCACTAATGTAATCGCAAGACCCTGCGTTTTTTTTTTTTGTTTGTGTTATTTTGCGGCTTTCTGCTTTGACGTTAGAGTGATAGATACATTAGCCAACCGGAATTGCCGTGGCTCGGGTCTTCGTGACGCTGGCCAATCAGAAGCGACGTAGTATTAAACATGCGCTCCTGTTGCTGCAATCAACCATGATGAGACAGTTGTTTGACTACGGTTCCCATAATGCTTTGCCACTTGTTCACATGAGCAAATAACCTCTGCTGGCTTGTAGCTATGCTAGCCTGTTCACACAGAACCTCAAACCTGAAGCTTCAGCCGCATTCTCCACCTCGAACCTGTCACTCACCACCATCACGGTGAACAGCCGGCCGCCGGTCCGCCCGCTGCGACGCGGCGAGCGACTGGCCGGCCGCGGGTGAGCCGCCGGCGGGGCATGTAAATGTCTAAAATCGAAAATCAAATCGATATTGGTCTGAAAAATTGCAAGTAGGTTTTTTTGCCAAAATTGTGCAGCCCTAGTTCTCACCACAGGAAGCTTCTGATCATGAAATAAACCTCGTGTTTTATTTCCAGAGTAATGTTCGGTTTGTTTCCCGTTTTTGGTTTTCTCACATCAAAACCAAAATGAAATGACCAGAAGGTTCAGGTACAGGGAGGAGGAGGAGGAGGAGGAGGAGGGGGGGATGAAGGAGGACGGAGGAGGAGGGAGCAGGAGTGATGCTGCGGTGGAATGCAGGTGAAAGGAAAGAATGGAGGTGAGGTTCGGCCGCCGTGTCGGGGCAGGAAGGGGAGGCGATGATGGAGATGCATCCAGCCCGTCCTGCAGCGACCTCCCCGGGGAAATTAAGAGTTCTGCTCTGATCACTGATGTGGGGTTTTTGTGTCAGTGGTGCACCAGCAGCCAGCCACTCAGCCGGCGGTAATAAAGGCGCCGCTCCCCTCACGCCCGCCGTTAGCATGAGCATCCAGTTCAAGCCTTCCTCCAATAAAAACCCGCCTGCTTCATTCCCCTCTCTGTGTTTTCCAGCAGAAATAAGAGGCTTCCTGCTCTGAATCGCGCCGTTCGCTGGCGTTCGGTTATTGCTCGGCGGTTAAAGTGCAGGACTTTAATTTGATGCATCTCAGAGGCTGCATCTTCATTATCTGATGAACAGCAGAAAGAAGCACCGCTGCCATCATTTCTGGGTTTTTCTGCTCGCCTCTTTATGTGGAACTCGCTGCAGCACTCACAAACTAGAAAATCCTACTCTGTTCATCACATCATGGCACAATAACCTTTAAACCTAAACTTCAAACTTTCTTTTTGAGTAGCAACACCTCATGCTAATATCGATATTTTCATAAAACCAAACATTCACAACGCAAAATGGCTCCAATCTCAACATGACGTCATTTTTAATGAAGGTTTTTGCTGTAAAATCCAGTGAAATGTGTGAAAAACTGTTGCATTGTGGGTACTTTTACATAGCTTTGAGGCTAGCTTGACGACAGGAGGCAGCTAGCTTGATAGCAGGCATCTAGCTTGATAGCAATCAGCTAGTTTGATAGCTATGAGCCAGCTTGATGGCTGGGAGCTAGCTTGTTAGCAGGGAGCTAGCTTGTTAGCAGGAAGCTAGCTTGTAAGCAGGGAGCTGGTTTGCTAGCTGGGAGCTAGCTTGTAAGCAGGGAGCTGGTTTGCTAGCTGGGAGCTAGCTTGTTATCAGGCAGCTAGCTTGTTAGCAGGGACTTAGCTTTCATGGCAGCATGTCGGTGTCTCGGCTCAAACCTCGGTGTCGCGGCGTGTCGATCCTTTGAAAACATGTTTTCTTTCAAATATGAACCGTTTTCTTGGCGGTCTGACCGGGTTGAAGCCTCCTGTGGCCGGTGTTGGCACACGGGCCTTATGTTTGACAGCAGCACTGTGAATAAAGTGGCGCTGGATGATGACACAGAAGGTTAGTGTTGACGAACGGCCTGCGGAGGTTTCACCGGGCGCCTGAGCGGCGCGGCGGCGGCGGCGGCTCGGTCCGCCGCGCCGCAGAAACCTTTCCGTCCAGGAGATGAATGCGATGCAGGCGGGAGACGGGACGAGTCAGTCGCCGCTAACAGGATGTCACGCCGGCTGCAGGAGCTCAGAGCAGGACGTATGATAAAGCGCCGCGGCGTTAAGGAGATGTGGGAGGGATGCTCCGCGCTAACAGGCTGCGCCGGCGAGCCGCCGCGCTTATCGCCGCGCCGCGCCGCGTATCTCCTCAAAACACTCCTGAACGCGGCGAAAAGAGGCTCCTCTCTTCATTATTTCATCCGTCTGTGCGATATTGAAATGTCAGGAGTGATGCTGAGGAATGTGTGTGTCAGGAGGAAGTGAACCCGGCGCTCAGCGGGAAAACAAACAAATCGCTCTTTAGATTACTGCGTCGTCACGGCAACTCCTGCTTCCTCCCCGGACGTCAGGGTTCTCAGTGTTTTTCTCATCAGACGGGTTCTGCTGGGATCCAGCTGTTCTCATCAGAGAGAAAACCCTGTGAAGATCGATTTCCTGTTTTCATTTCAGTTTGGTTTAGGATTTACAGCATCTGTTTCCACGGCAACGGCGGAAACGCTGCAGACCGTGTAGTTTTCATGTTGTTCATGTGTTCATGTTGCTCCTGCTGTGTGAGCAGGTGAATTACCTGGACGGAGGAGAGCGGCTCTCTCAGATTCAGACTAGATGAACGCTGTCTGGGTGGAGTCGGTGTTTTTGGCAGAGAGAGTCCAGATCCAGATCCAGATCCAGATCCAGATCCAGATCCAGGTCTGTGTTTGTGTTTCTGTGGAGCGTATCGATCGGGCTGTGACTCCGCCCCCGGCCGAGCGTCGGCGCCGCCGGGTTGGTAAACGATCTGATTGGTGCACTGCGTCCAGAAAGGAACACACACACACACACACACACACACACACACACACACACACTCCAGCGTTATTCCACCGTCCCCGACACCATCTCCGGACGCGGGCCGGCCTCATTACCCATCAGCCCCCGCCGTCGGCTCCCTGCAGAGGGATCCGTCACCTTGGCGGTCTGTTTAGCGTGAGCAGGTAATGGATCCGGCAGGTGAGTCACTTCTCATTGGCTCCAGTCTGTTAGCGCTGCCGATCGATGGCCGGCAAGGCCAGCAGCGAGGAGAGCACTGTAGTCAGGAAATAATGCCACACACACACACACACACACACACACACGCACGCGCGCTGATGGAGGCAGCAGGATGAAGGTGAAAGCTTTGTGATTAGAGCGGTGATGGTGGAGGAGGCGTCCGCCGCCGCCGCTTCATCCATCAGGCGCTCTGACCAGGGTCTCTGTCAGGACGCTCAGGGTCTGCAGTAAAACTCCCCGTTCCTGAGCCAAATGTGAGGCTCCCCTGTCCCCCCCGTCCCCCTCCGTCCCCCCTCCGTCCCCCCCGTCCCCCGTCCCCCCGTCACAGACCACCACGGGCAGCCGGTAGCCAGGCCTTGTCAGGCTGATCTGATTTCTCTGATTCAACCTGTGCTCTTGAATTTCAGCCTCGTCGTGGGACGTGGAGCTCCTCCTGGGGGGGTCAGGGGTCGGATCATACCAGGAGAGCCATTTTAATGACTTTCCACCCAAATAAAGTGGATCTGGAGCCATAAAGAACATTTACCTTCAACATGAGGCGGAAGCAGCTCAGGAAGCTTCATCATGGCTTTGACGCTCAAACAGAAATCTGTCTGATGATGTTTTTAAGGTTCTGATCAGGTCACGATCGTGGACATTTTCTGATATGTTGACCTGCTTTTCTACCTGACCTTAACAGTTTTTTCCTCTTTTCCAGCATTTTAGAGACTGTTTTGAAATTTCAGTGGTTTTGACCATTTCCCCTCTTTCTGTGGTGGCATGCTTTTTCTTCTTTTAGAAATTCTGAACATTTCTGTTTTTTTAAGCCATTCCATAAAATTTTCCCCCATGTTTCGTGGTTTCAGACATTTTTACTGGTGTCTTTTCTTTTAATCCTTTTCAAACCAGGAGTGACATATCTTTTGTGAATGTGCTCAGATCTTTATTCACATTTCGTGTTGAGGCTTCATGGAGCCGACAGGGAGACTAAGGTTTCACACCTACAGCAGGTGGTCCGCTTGAAGCGGACCGGAGTCCCCAACTCCTGCAGGGTCGGTTCGTATGCGCTGGTGTGAAAGCGGACCAGTTAGTTTTGGTCCGGGACAAAGAACCGCACCGAGACTGCCTCCTCGAGGAGGTGGTCTCGGTGCGGTCTCGGTGCGGTCCCGGTGCGGTCCCGGTGCGGTCTCGGAGCGGTCTCGGAGCGGTCTCGGAGCGGTCTCGGTGCGGTCCCGGTGCGGTCCCGGTGCGGTCTCGGTGCGGTCCCGGTGCGTTCCCGGTGCGGTCTCGGTGCGGTCCCGGTGCGGTCTCGGAGCGGTCTCGGTGCGGTCCCGGTGCGGTCCCGGTGCGGTCTCGGAGCGGTCTCGGTGCGGTCCCGGTGCGGTCTCGGAGCGGTCTCGGTGCGGTCCCGGTGCGGTCCCGGTGCGGTCTCGGAGCGGTCCCGGTGCGGTCCCGGTGCGTTCCCGGTGCGGTCTCGGTGCGGTCCCGGTGCGGTCTCGGAGCGGTCTCGGAGCGGTCCCGGTGCGGTCCCGGTGCGGTCTCGGAGCGGTCCCGGTGCGGTCTCGGTGCGGTCCCGGTGCGGTCCCGGTGCGGTCCCGGTGCGGTCCCGGTGCGGTCTCGGAGCGGTCTCGGAGCGGTCTCGGTGCGGTCTCGGAGCGGTCTCGGTGCGGTCTCGGAGCGGTCCCGGTGCGGTCTTGGAGCGGTCCCGGTGCGGTCCCGGTGCGGTCCCGGTGCGGTCCCGGTGCGGTCTCGGAGCGGTCTCGGTGCGGTCCCGGTGCGGTCTCGGAGCGGTCCGGTGCGGTCCCGGTGCGGTCTCGGTGCGGTCCCGGTGCGGTCTCGGAGCGGTCCCCGGTGCGGTCTTGGAGCGGTCCCGGTGCGGTCCCGGTGCGGTCTCGGAGCGGTCTCGGTGCGGTCTTGGAGCGGTCCCGGTGCGGTCCCGGTGCGGTCCGGTGCGGTCCCGGTGCGGTCTCGGAGCGGTCTCGGTGCGGTCCCGGTGCGGTCTCGGAGCGGTCCCGGTGCGGTCCCGGTGCGGTCTCGGTGCGGTCCCGGTGCGGTCTCGGAGCGGTCCCGGTGCGGTCCCGGTGCGGTCTCGGTGCGGTCTCGGTGCGGTCCCGGTGCGGTCTCGGTGCGGTCCCGGTGCGGTCTCGGAGCGGTCCCGGTGCGGTCTCGGTGCGGTCTCGGAGCGGTCCCGGTGCGGTCCCGGTGCGGTCCCGGTGCGGTCTCGGTGCGGTCTCGGAGCGGTCTCGGTGCGGTCCCGTTGCGGTCCCGGTGCGGTCCCGGTGCGGTCCCGGTGCGGTCTCGGTGCGGTCCCGGTGCGGTCCCGGTGCGGTCCCGGTGCGGTCTCGGTGCGGTCTCGGAGCGGTCTCGGTGCGGTCCCGTTGCGGTCCCGGTGCGGTCCCGGTGCGGTCCCGGTGCGGTCTCGGTGCGGTCCCGGTGCGGTCCCGGTGCGGTCCCGGTGCGGTCTCGGTGCGGTCTCGGAGCGGTCTCGGTGCGGTCCCGGTGCGGTGTCGGTGCGGTCCCGGTGCGGTCCCGGTGCGGTCCCGGTGCGGTCTCGGTGCGGTCCCGGTGCGGTCTCGGTGCGGTCTCGGTGCGGTCTCGGTGCGGTCTCGGCGCGGTCTCGGCGCGGTCCCGGTGCGGTCTCGGTGCGGTCCCGGTGCGGTCCCGGTGCGGTCTCGGTGCGGTCCCGGTGCGGTCTCGGTGCGGTCTCGGTGCGGTCTCGGTGCGGTCTCGGCGCGGTCTCGGTGCGGTCCCGGTGCGGTCCCGGTGCGGTCCGCTGCTGGTGTGAACGTGGACCGGCCTCGGTCCTGTCCGCTCTGTTGTGGAGAAGGCTTTTTGGTCGGCGGAGGCTTCCGTAGCAAGCCGCGCGGCGCATCACGTCACACATGCTGGCCAATCAGGGTTCACTTCCGTCACCCAAAACACACTATTGTGTGAACAGCGCCACCAAGGGGCAGGAGGGTCACAGTGGAGAGTTCATCTGCAAAAACAAGAGGTGTGAATGAACCGAACTAGTTGACAGCTGCGAGGTTTATGAATAATTTATGTCCGAACCGAGCCGCTCTAGGACTAGTCGGTGTGAAAGCACCCTAAAGAGCCGCATGCGGCTGCAGAGCCGCAGGTTGAACACCCCTGGCCCAGCGCTAGCTGGAGCTTCGCTTTCGAAGCCAACAGATAGCCGCTCTTCAGGCAGACGGCGGTGTCACTGATGGAGGACAGAGAAGCTATGCTAATGCTAATGCTAATGCTAACGCTAATGCTGACGCTGAGGATGGATTCAGTCTGAAAGAGGCTTTGGTGTTTTTTCCCCGTCATCGGTCCATGTCCCCAGACACGTCTTTTGGTCAGTTTTGATTCTTAAATGACTTAACTTGGTCCATATCAGACCCGGCACCGACCCTGGATCGGTTTGGTCCCATCCCTGGTTTCAGACGACGGCGGCGGTACCTTGAAGATCTAACTGACCGAGGTGAGAACGTCCTGTAAAGGATGCGAGCAGCTGAAACCCGAGACGTCACTTCCAGTCTTTTATTTTATCGTCTCTGGGTTTAAGACGCCTTTAAACCAGAATCATGTCCCCGGCTCGGCGTCGGGCCTTTAAATCTCTTTGTGGGTCCATTACGGCCCGGCTCTCAGCCCGCCGCCGCCGCCGCCGCCGTGTGCCGGGCCGCCGCTACGCTACGCTCCTTCTTCGTTTGTATGACATTTCTACGACTGCGGTCGACGTTGTTGATCAGTTTAAACGGCGTCGGAGCGTTCCAGTCAAACAGGCTCCTCGCCCAGGCGTCGTAAAAACAGCCTCTGTTTATTCCTGGCGTCGTTTCAGGAGAAACTTCAGCCTCTTTAAGTGTGCCGTTTTTTCCCCTCTGGTAATTTAAGCGCCGTTTGTTCATTCTGTTGATGTTCTAATGATTCCCTGGATTGATTTAAAAAAAAATAAAAAAAATAAAAAAATAACTATAAAAAAGATAAAAGTGATCCTAGATTAAGTTCTTCATCTGATTGCGTCAGGGAGAATGAGTGTTTTAGATAAGAGGAGATGAGGAACGCTGCAATAAAGGAGGATTGAAGACGTGACGGAGGAAAGACCGGAGAGTTTAATGAGCGCCATAACAAGACCGTAAACTCCGCCCGCCCTCCGCCCCCCGGAGCATCACCCCGCCCAGCGTCCTGCCTCGCTCGGCCGCCCTCGTGCACTGGAGCGTGCGCTGGATCACGGGGCGGTGGACTGGCCGACAGCGCCCGGTCCAGTTCTCAGACCTGAGACCACATTCTGGCGGCGTCGGACCCGTCCGGACTCGTCCTCCAGTGGAACACAGACATCCGCAGCAGTTCGAGGGTCCGTTCACATCGCTGCTCAGAGGAAACCTTTGAAAACTCTCCCACTGCGCAGCTTTTTGGAAATATCTGTTCATATCAGTCTGTTTAATAACACAACTTTTTCTGAAATACCCGGTCCTGCTTCCTGGTCCTGGTCCTGGTCCTGCTTCCTGGTCCTGATCCTGGTCCTGGTCCTGCTTCCTGGTCCTGGTCCTAGTCCTGCTTCCTGGTCCTGGTCCTGGTCCTGTGTTCTGCGGCTGTAGTAAACAGTCGTTCTGCACATGCTCAGTAGATCGAAAATCAGAACAATGTTTTCCTCCAGAGTGTCATGTCTCCCAGTCCAGGTTCTCGTAGGCCTGGTCCTGGTCCTGATTCCAGTCCATATTCTCCTGGTCCTGGTTCTGGTTCTGGTTCCATTGTAGATTCTCCTGGTTCTGGTTCCATTCCATGTTCTCGTAGGCCTGGTCCTGCTTCCTGGTCCTGGTCCTGGTCCTGGTCCTGCTTCCTGGTCCTGGTCCTGGTCCTGATCCTGCTTCCTGGTCCTGGTCCTGATCCTGCTTCCTGGTCCTGGTCCTGGTCCTGGTCCTGGTCCTGCTTCCTGGTCCTGGTCCTGGTCCTGGTCCTGTGTTCTGCGGCTGTAGTAAACAGTCGTTCTGCACATGCTCAGTAGATCGAAAATCAGAACAATGTTTTCCTCCAGAGTGTCATGTCTCCCAGTCCAGGTTCTCGTAGGCCTGGTCCTGGTCCTGATTCCAGTCCATATTCTCCTGGTCCTGGTTCTGGTTCTGGTTCCATTGTAGATTCTCCTGGTTCTGGTTCCATTCCATGTTCTCGTAGGCCTGGTCCTGGTCCTGGTCCTGGTTCTGGTTCCAGTCCAGATCCTCCTGGACTTGGTAGGTTTACAGTTGACAGTCGCTGTAAACGGGTCCAGCCCGGTGTTCCGTCCGTCTGACTGTCTGAGTCCTCCACCGTGGCGGTTCTCTCTGGGGGGACCGTGAGCCTGGAGAGACTCAGTCCGCTGTTCCAGGTTCTGGACGACGTTCCTGCCTCTGTCCGCGGCGGTAAACGGTCTCCCATCGGCAGGAACGCGATACGAACCGACACCAGGAGGCGGTTCCCTCTTGAAGACCCCGGAGCGCCGCGGAGTGTCCTCTGCAGACGGACAGACGTCTTCTGGGCCTCATGTCTGCAGGCTGAAGGACACTTCCTGTTTCAGAGTAAGAGCGAGGCTCGCTTCAGCGGTTGACCTTCTGCGACCGAAGCTGTTTCCTTTTTCTTTAACGTTTCTGTCTGTTTAGTTGTTTTCGACGGATCGATCAGATTCCACAGATTACCGAGTTTGATACTTGCTGCTTGGTAAATTATTGAAGACGTTAGTAATGAGTTCTGGACTGGAGCTCTGTGTCGGAGGCCGAGTCGCTTCCTGCTGACTCAGCGTTGAGCGTGCTCATGTTGCTGGTGGCTGAGTGGCGGACGGCTGGAATCCTGCCGGGGGGGTGCAGACCCTGAGCGAAGACCCTGGAACCGCAGCATCCGGTCATTTCAGCGCGTTTGGAACTTTATGTGAAGTAAATGAGGATCGGAGTGGAAAATCATTTCATTCCATCAGAGGAATAAAAGCCGTCTCTCATCCCGGTCGCTCTCGGCTGCTCTGCTGCACGACGCACCTCAGGAGGCGAGAAAACCCCGAACCCCCCCAGCGAGAGCGGCAAACACTGAAATCAATGTTCACAGCAGGCCTGAATGGACGCATCAGCCCCGGAGTGGACGGACCCGCCGCCGCCACGCCGCCGCCGCCGCCACGCTGCTGCGGACGGGGCATCGTCACACAGAGGCGCCGACTGTCAGCATGCTAACTCGATTAGCAGCGCGGCGCCATGCCGCTCATGGAAATGGGACTGACTGCAGGACGGAGGGGGGCTAGCATGCTAGCACGCTCCTTATAATGGAAGTCAATGAAGTCAAGTCGTGCACGGCGGAAGGCTTGGATTGGAATGTGGCGTCCCCCTGTGTGTGAGTGTGTGTGTGTGTGTCTGTCTGTATTTAGTGGATGTATAGACTGTAGCGCAGCGTTTTTGTGTTCATACAGTCTTCCTTCACCGTCCTCCTCTGATGTGGCTCCGCTGGACTCCCGTCTTTGACGTTGGACGTGAATCTGAGCTCCTCTGATCAGAAACACGTTTTACCAGCTGGAAGCTCCGGCGGACATCATGACCACAGCCGTCCTGTTCCTGACTCCTCGCAGTGTTTCAGCTGCTGGTGGGTCGTCGCTGAGTGTCAAGGAGACAGGACGCCCGTCCACGGCTCTGTCCTCAAGTGTCCTCAAAGTGTCAAACCCCAAGATGGTGCAGATGGACCCAGCTGTCACTGAGCAAACAGCAGGAACAGTTTGGAACATGACGGCCGGAAGCGCAGTCACACGTTCTTCAAAACGCCGTGACAGGTCAGGAGCGGCCTGGAGAGGTCACCAGCTCACTGCAGGGTCACCAGAGGTCACCAGCTCACTGCAGGGTCACCAGAGTCAAACCTACGACCCCACAAACCTCCTCGCAGCACCGATTAGCCTAACAGGACAGAATCGGTGCCAGCGCCCACAGAGGGAACCTCTGGCTGTGAGGCAGCAGAGCTGTCCACTGACCCACCGTGACCTGCTCCGATCAGCTGCAGCGGCAGCAGGGAGTGTTCCTGACCTCCGTATCCTGACCTGCAGCTTCTGAACGGACTCTTTGCTGTTATCAGTGAAACCTGTGTTCAGATCAGGAGGTTTTCTTTTTTACGTTGTACCTTCAGCGTGTTGCAGTCAGCGACACACAACACACACATTCACAGACTGGTTCAACACAACGACTTCATCTGTTTGCTCTAAACTGCAGCCGAATGTTCTGTCGTCCAGCAGGCAGATGAAGATGAGACATATGGACTGAGCTGAAACGCTGGACGAGCGCCTGGTTGGGAGTTCCCAGGACAGTTCCAGATGTTCCTGAATCAGAAAACTTCTGATTGTGAAGTAACTTCAGACTGATTTGGTCCTCCGGAGATAGTTTGATGAGTTTTTCCGTGATGTGTGTGGCGCCATCTACAGCACCGAACGGTGTCTGCATGGGTTTAAAAGATAGACTCAACGTCTGAGCAGAGATCTGAGCTGTTCAGGCAGGAGGAGTCCGATCTTCAGCGCCTGTTGACACCAGCAGCTCTCAATGTCCCACAGTGGGACAGAGAGGAGGACGGCGGTCCGTCATACCAATATACGATGAAATAACGCCAAACGCCGGGTTGTCAGGAAGCGTTTCAGCAGCAGAGAACATGAGGATTATCACAGAACCGGCTGTGTTCTGAGGCTCTTATCTTCACACACAGTTCCTCTCGTCACTCAGAACCGGCCTCCTGGGATGTTGACTCCATTGTCGCTGCGAGCTTCTCCTTCAAAGCCGCGGCGGAGTTCGAGTCGACGCCACGCGGCGGCAACCTTTCCTAATAAAGCGGCATTCTGCCGTTTTGAGCGTCCTCTGAGGCTGCAGTCCAGAGTCCTGACCCTCGTCATCGACACACTCTGACGGCGCTCGGCGGCGTTTTGTCATGTGACCGGCGCTGACAGTGGAGCGACGGGCTGAAGATAAGGCGGCGTCCTGCGGGGGAAGCGTTCAGGATGAAGGTCAAGCGCGGCGCCGACTGTGATAACGCAGAAATCCCGACGAATCGGGATGAAAACCTCTAAATGCCCGAGCCTCTCTGGCCTCAGAGCCCGGGTCTGCCCGGCAGGGAGCCAGGTCCTCCTGTTCTCCAGAACTACAGCAGGCCGGGTTTCAGACGGCGAGCAGGGAGCTGACAGGTGAGCGTGTAGCGGGACGGCGTGGGAGGCAGCGATGTTTTGGTGAGTCGACTGTCGCCCCGGCGGCCTCGGTACAGACCCTGCTCCTCCAGCAGGCTCAGAGATCTGTGGATCTGCCTCCGGGCTCCGGAACACTCGGCTGGTAACAGGCTGCAGCTCGCCTCCTGACCTTGCTTGTCATCTCTGCTCTCCTTCGCTGTCACTCTCCAATACTCCCAGAAAACAGGAAAAAAGCAACACTGTGATGGCTGCAGGGGCAGGTTGACGGCGAGGTGAGGGAAGAAGCTCCCGTTATCTCCGGCTTCATGTGACGGGAACTTCAGGGCAGGAGGGCGGAGCTTCCTGGTGGCTCTCAGCCGTTCTGCATGAGTTTGAACAGTGCCGTGGTCGGCTGGGCGGTCGGACCTAAAGCTCATATCACGGTACAGATTCTGTCCCTTCACGGTAACGGTGTGTATCGCGGTATAAATGCTGCGGTGAAAAACCTGTCATGAAGTGTTTCTGAATGGGTTTGTAGTTTGATTCTCCTGCACTTGCACGTCACACCACTAGGTGTGCTGTTGGCATGTCAACCTTATTTTACACAGACACCACAGAAGAAGAAGGCCCCTGAAGCCAGGCTGTCTCTGCATGTTGTTAGAAAAGGAGTGTTTAGCGGCGAGACGCCAGAAGAAGCTGGAACGTGTTCAGTGAAGCGATGCGCCGTTTTTCAGTAAAAGAGAAGAACTGAACCATCGTTCCGCACATTTCTTTAATGTAGCAGCAGTTAAACCGTATCGGGTGAGATGCCGGTATGGCGGCAGAGCGCAAATCTGTACCGTGGCCAAATTTCTGTTGTTTGTACCGTCATACTGTGTTCACGGCGCAGCCCTGCCCTGCGGTGTGTGGCTATCGTCAGAAGATCAGTGTTCTTTCACGTTTCAGTGGTGAAGCTTCATGGAGCCGCTGCAGAGGGCCTGAAGAGCCACATGTGGCTCCAGAGCCGCAGGTTGAGCACCCCTGGTCTGGAGCCTCTGTCACGGTGTTCTGTCACTGATACTGACTGTCTGCTTCCTGACTTTATGAAGCGACGGGGAACCGGTTCGCTGCAGTCCGAAGCTTTCCCAGACTCTTCCAGAAATGAAGCACGTTTGGTTTCTGGTGGCAGACGGGGGCGGGGGCGGGGGCGGGGCTAAACGTGGCGTCAGGTGGAACGCGACTGTAGGGAAATCAGTGATTCCAGACCGGATACGCTCACCTGGACCTCCACACCGTTCCTCTCCTGCACACCAGGTCGTTCAGGACTCAGTCCCCCGTCGGTCCTCGACGACGCAAGACTCAGACCGGGCCAGAGCCGACGGACGGACGGACGGACGGACGGAAGGAAGTGCTGACAGAAACGCTTCTTTGAAAGGCTCCAACAACAAAAATATAACTTAAAAACACACTAAGACTCCAGCTCTCAGGTAAACATCTAAAGAGATGTTGAGAGAAAGCAGCTGATAAAAATGAAGAAGTAGAGCTCAGTGTCGTACTGTGTTTGGTTCAGGGTGGTCTTCGCTCTGGGAATTGAAGATTGTTTGTAGAGGTTTTTGCGGCCGGTGGTCCTTTGTACCGTCTTCCTGATGGCTGGAGCTGGAAGGAGGGATGAGGGGATGAGAGGGTCCTCTGTGGTTCCTCTGTGGTTCCTCTGTGGTTCCTCTGTGGTCCTCTGTGGTTCCTCTGTGGTCAGGGTGGACTTTCATGTGGTGAAGCAATGATTTTTTGGCCTGATTGACGACACGAGAGAGTTTAGTTTAGTTTGGTGGAGAGGGGGCTGAGCCAGGACGGAATGCTGACAGTGAGGATGGATTCGGTGAGTGAGCTGCTCACCAGGGTTACAATACTTCTGCTGACATTAAAGTTTCTGCTGTGGTTTTTTTATGAACTGAATCAGTCTGTGTTCCCGGGTATCTAAAGACTTCGACCTGCTCCACCGCTGACCCTGATGCTGAGGGGTGTAAAATTCACCTCTGCCCCCGCAGCACAACGCCTTTGTTTTTGAGCCGTTAAGCTCCAGTGAGTTCCTGTGAAGAATCCGAGTCCGGTGGTTGGCTGTCTGATGGTGACGGGTCGGCGCAGCTCGGTCCGGCAGCTGAGCCTCCAGAGCCGTGGCGTCAGCATAGTGAAGGAGAGGCGCTCCTTCACCGGTACCGCTGGCACTGGGACTGGGACTGGGACTGGGACTGGGACTGGGACTGGGACTGGGACTGGGACTGGGACTGGGACTGGTACTGGTAGTGGCACTGGGACTGGGACTGGGACTGGGACTGGTACTGGGACTGGTACTGGTAGTGGCACTGGGACTGGGACTGGTAGTGGCACTGGTACTGATGTTGGTGTACTCAGAGAAGAGGATGGGAGATAAAACACAACCTCGAGCGACACCTGTGTTTAAAATCAAGCAAGTTGGATTTGAGACCATTTAAAGACACCTGCTGCTGCCTGTCCTGGTGAGAACCGTCCAGCCCCCCCCCAGACACACACACACACACACACACACACACACACACACACACACACACACACCCAACCAAAACTAACTTTTCAACCTGGGGTTTTCAGCCTGTTTAGAACTGACATGAACAACAGGTGTGAACGGGTGAAGGGTCTAAAACTTCACTTTTCTTCCCTTCTCTGAAGCAGATTCATCAGTTATATGATCATCATAAGATATCTGTGCAACTATATGATTGATGCTGACGATGGCAAGTCCAGAGAGACCACAAGTTTGTTTTAATAAGCTTTAATAAGTAAGCTCTCGCTCTCTGACACACACACACACGCACACACACACACACACACACACACACACACACACACACACACACACACACACACTCAGTCAGTCAGTTCCGTCTGGGTCTGTATTAACTGTGACAGAATACATTTTGAAGCAGTGTGTGTTGTGTGGCCTGACATCAGTCACCCTGAGTTTATCTCCTTGTCGGCCTTCGTTTTCTGGACCAGGCAGGTTTTCTGGTCCTTTGTCACCCATTTCTTCTTGTTTGGACGTGTTGTGATTTGTTTAGTGGGAGTGGCAGTGTCCTCACAAAATGAAATATAGGGTGTCAGCACATCTGTCAGCCTGTTAAAATCCTCACCACAATCATTCAGAAGCAGATCCCGGTCTGTCAGCTCGAAGCAACCTTTCAGTGTTTCTGTTGCCTCACCGTTCCAGACTCTGATTGAGTTTTTATTTAATTAATTTATTTTTTTATGGGTTCTCCTGTTCACCCCCTCACTACAAACTCTGGCTGCTCTCGGGTCTGACTGCCAGCTCTGCTGTAGCGGTCAGACATGAGTTCAGCAGCCGGACTACAGTCAGGACCTGGAACAGAAACCAGAATCACAGTTACTTGTGAAAATTCTCGGGTTGGCGATGTGGTCAGAAGGACACACTCATCAGGTCGTGGTGTGTGCAGCACTCGGTCTCCCTCACTGTGAAGTCTGTTGCCCACTTCCTGTTGACAGCCATGCAGACTCCGCCCCCAACTGACTTCTGCGTTTTTTTCTGCGTCCGAACGAAGGATGTCAAAACCCTCCAGATCGAAGCGGGTTTCTCCAGACGGCCGAGTCTCCGTAAAGCAAAAGAGACTCGTTTGCCGATCGTCCAGATCATACCTGACCGGGGGGGAAGCTCCGCCTCTTTTTTCTTTAGCGATTGCACGTTTGACAGGGTTATGGCAGGTAAGCCAATCAGAACGCCGGCGTGATGTGGCGCAGCGTGGCGTGGCGAGGTGTGAGGCAAGTTGTGGCGTGGTGTGGCGAGGTTTGGCGCGGCGAGGCGCAGCGTGGCGAGGCGTGGCACGGCGAGGCGAGGTGTGGCACGGCGCGACGTGGCGTGGTGTGGTGAGGTGTGGTGCGGCGTGGCGTGACGTGGCGAGGCGAGGTGTGGAACGGCGAGGCGTGGCGCGGCGTGGCGAGGTGTGGCGTGGTGAGGCGAGGTGTGGTGTGGCGATTCGTGGTACGGCGAGGCGAGGTGTGGCGTGGCGAGGTGTGGCACGGCGAAGTGTGGCGTGGCGAGGTGTGGCACGGCGAAGTGTGGCGTGGTGAGGTGTGGCGTGGCGAGGCGTGGCACGGCGAGGTGAGGTGTAGCGAGGCGAGGTGTGGCGTGGCGCGGCGTGGCGAGGCGAGGTGTGGCGCGGCGAGGCGAGGTGTGGCGTGGCGCGGCGTGGCGAGGCGAGGTGTGGCGCGGCGAGGCGTGGCGTGGTGCGGCGCAGCGAGGCGTGGCACGGCGAGGTGAGGTGTGGCGTGGCGTGGCGAGGCGAGATGTGGCGTGGCGAGGTGTGGCGTGGCGAGGTGTGGCACGGCGAGGCGTGGCGTGGTGCGGCGCAGCGAGGCGTGGCACGGCGAGGTGAGGTGTGGCGTGGCGTGGCGAGGCGAGATGTGGCGTGGCGAGGCGTGGCACGGCGAGGTGAGGTGTGGCGTGGCGTGTCGAGGCGGGGCGTGGCGAGGTGTGGCACGGCGTGGCGTGGCGAGGTGTGGTGCGGTGTGGCGTGACGTGGCGAGGCGAGGTGTGGCGTGGTGCGGCGTGGCAAGGCGAGGTGTGGTGCGGCGTGGCGTGACGTGGCGAGGCGAGGCGAGGTGTGGCACGGCAAGGCGAGGTGTGGCGTGGCGAGCCGTGGCGTGGTTTGGCGTGGCGTGGTTTGGCGTGGGTTCTCTAAAAAGCTCTCATACGCTCTGATTTTGGTTCTCGGCTGTGTGAAGACACACACTGTGTGTTTTTTCTTCCTGCTGGAGACGAAACTGAGCGAGCCTCCGTTACTGCGGTTCTATCTTTACCAGCTCTGCTTTGTTTTGTTTTTTTCACCCAATCCTGGACCAGTGAGGACCGTCTCTGTCCCCACGGTGGACATTTGGACAAGGTGTTACGCCCAGAAGACAAGTTCTGTGTTCTTTGCTCTTCAAATGAAACAGTTAAATTTGTCTGAAGCAGTTTGAGCCGTTTCACTTCATCAGCTCGTCGCTTTTTCTCTTTGTCTTGAGACATTAATCAGGAAAACCTTTTTTTGATTCCAGGTAAATTTAAGTTCATATGAAGATGAGCTAAGAAACAAACTCCGACAACAGATGAATCCATGAATCAGCAGTTTGTTTTTTTTTTAATTTTAGGATAAGAAAGGAAGAAAAGGGGGGATTTGAGGGAAGGTGATGTTCCGGGTGCAGTGTGGACAGAAGAGAGGACAGAAGACGGACGGACGAAGGTTCCAGAGCTCTGTGCTGTCTCTGCTGCCCGGAGACAGACGGACGAGTGAGGGATGAAATGAAAAGAGGGACGAGTGAAGGGAGAGAGGGCCTCCCCGCGGGAGGAGTGCTGGCTTTATTACACTCCAGTCTCCTGTGTGTGTGTGTGTGTGTGTGTGTGTGTGTGTGTCAGAGTGAAGCTGAATGAAACTCTCCTGATCGACACGTCAGCCTGAATGTGAAGATAAGAAAGCAGGACGGGGTTATCAGCTGATGTGTTTAGCTCCCAGTGTGTGTGTGTGTGTGTGTGTGTGTGTGTGTGTGTGTGTGTGTGTGTGTTACTCTGGCAGGGTGTTAATTATTCCACTGGTGCCTAAAGTGCGGCTCCCTCGTGGAGAAGACGCTGTCCTCCTGGAGACGGAGGCGGAGCTTTGGTCCACAGTGTCCTGCTGCTCCTCATGAACCAAAACCCAACACCACACTCCCGGGACCGTGCACGTACGTGTGCACGGTGAGGGCTCGTGACCGTGCACGAAATAAGTGTCCAGAGAGAGTCAGGTGTTCAGGATGAAGCAGTGAGTCTCAGGATGAAGCAGTGAGTCTCAGGATGAAGCAGTGAGTCTCAGGATGAAGCAGTGAGTCTCAGGATGAAGCAGTGAACTCAGGATGAAGCAGTGAGTCCCAGGCTGACCTCCATGGTGTCATATATGTGTTTATTTAACCTTTATTTAGCCAGAAAGTCCCATTGAGATTAAAACCTCGTTTCCAGGTCAGCCCTGGGGAATGGGGGAAAACGGAGTCCAACACTCTACAGGAGTTTTCCATTTTTACATGAAGCGCTTCCCCCTCTGCGCCGTCTTATATCAATACAAATATTTCAGATATCTTTGCCTGACTTGTGTGCTCTAGGTCTGAATGACGGCGTGCAGTTCAGCCCGTGGCAGGGCTGCATGAACACATGAACACATGAAAACATGAAAACATCTTCATGACATGTTTCCCTCTGATGTACTGAGCCTGAATCGGCTGCTTTCAGCTCTCCTGTAACCCGACAGGAAGCAGCAGCAGAGAGACTCTGGAAACGAGCTGCTTCACCTCCGTCACTCTGCTTCACCTCCGTCACTCTGCTTCACCTCCGTCACTCTGCTTCACCTCCTCCACTCTGCTTCACCTCCGTCACTCTGCTTCACCTCCTCCACTCTGCTTCACCTCCTCCACTCTGCTTCACCTCCTTCACCTCCGTCACTCTGCTTCACCTCCTTCACCTCCGTCACTCTGCTTCACCTCCGTCACTCTGCTTCACCTCCTCCACTCTGCTTCACCTCCTTCACCTCCTCCACTCTGCTTCACCTCCTTCACCTCCGTCACTCTGCTTCACCTCCGTCACTCTGCTTCACCTCCTCCACCTCCTCCACTCTGCTTCACCTCCTCCACTCTGCTTCACCTCCGCCACTCTGCTTCACCTCCTTCACCTCCGCCACTCTGCTTCACCTCCTCCACCTCCTCCACTCTGCTTCACCTCCTCCACTCTGCTTCACCTCCGCCACTCTGCTTCACCTCCGTCACTCTGCTTCACCTCCTCCACTCTGCTTCACCTCCTTCACCTCCTCCACTCTGCTTCACCTCCTTCACTCTGCTTCACCTCCTCCACTCTGCTTCACCTCCTCCACTCTGCTTCACCTCCTTCACCCTCCTCCACTCTGCTTCACCTCCTTCACCTCCTCCACTCTGCTTCACCTCCTCCACTCTGCTTCACCTCCTCCACTCTGCTTCACCTCCTTCACCTCCTCCACTCTGCTTCACCTCCTCCACTCTGCTTCACCTCCTCCACTCTGCTTCACCTCCTTCACCTCCTCCACTCTGCTTCACCTCCTCCACTCTGCTTCACCTCCTCCACTCTGCTTCACCTCCGCCACTCTGCTTCACCTCCTTCACCTCCGCCACTCTGCTTCACCTCCTTCACCTCCGCCACTCTGCTTCACCTCCGCCACTCTGCTTCACCTCCTTCACCTCCGCCACTCTGCTTCACCTCCGCCACTCTGCTTCACCTCCTTCACCTCCGTCACTCTGCTTCACCTCCTTCACCTCCGCCACTCTGCTTCACCTCCGCCACTCTGCTTCACCTCCTTCACCTCCGTCAATCTGCTTCACCTCCTCCACCTCTGTCACTCTGCTTCACCTCCGTCAATCTGCTTCACCTCCGTCAATCTGCTTCACCTCCGTCACTCTGCTTCACCTCCTCCACTCTGCTTCACCTCCGCCACTCTGCTTCACCTCCGCCACTCTGCTTCACCTCCTTCACCTCCGCCACTCTGCTTCACCTCCTTCACCTCCGCCACTCTGCTTCACCTCCGTCACTCTGCTTCACCTCCTTCACCTCCGCCACTCTGCTTCACCTCCGCCACTCTGCTTCACCTCCTTCACCTCCGTCAATCTGCTTCACCTCCTCCACCTCTGTCACTCTGCTTCACCTCCTCCACCTCCGTCACTCTGCTTCAGCTCGCAGCTCCACATTTCTACAACAATGAAGCCGTCATTTCTCTGTAATCTGCCTGCTGCTGGAGGTGGGGGAGGTGGAGGGGGTGGGGGAGGTATTGGGGAGGTGGGGGGCGGGGGTGGGGGAGGTGGGGGCGGGGTCATGAGGCCTCTGTGTGTCGACATGCCGTCAGCGCTGCGTGGCTCAAGCCAGGTTTACACCTGCATGACTTTTTGCCAGGATGTTGTTGTGGCAAGGCGGGCCAGTCTGGAGTCACGAACCGGCAGGCTCCCGCACGGTTCACCACGAGTTCACGAATAGTTCACGAATGTGCACGAATGCACGCACGAACTGGCACGACGCATTCATGCATAGTTTGCACATAGTTTACATGCTTCCTGCATTGACACGACGTGGTTGCGCAATTCGACACGCCATATAAAAAGGGGGCTTCCCGTGGCGTGTAGAGCTGAGATTTCTGGCTCTCTGAAGGGAGCCGCAGATGTTGAAATCTACCCCAAAACACCGGCTCTGCTCCGGTTTCGAGACACTCCTCCGCTAGTGAGCTGCTGCGTTCAGGTGACTGGAGCGAGCGGCGGAAAACTGAAACTCGGTCATTCACACGAAGGCAGCGGTGACAGCTGGACTCAGGAGACACTCAGGAGACACTCAGGAGACTCCCATGAGACACTCAGGAGACACCTAGGAGACACTCAGGAGACACGTGGAGGAAGCGTGGACAATTTGCACAAAGGAACGGCTCTCAGACAGCTGTGATCCGGCTCTCGTCATTCACTTAAAAGAACCGTTCAAACGAACGGCTCGTTCGTTGAACATCGCAGCACTAGCGGCGTGCAGTGCGTGCCATGCCACGACTGGCACGCGTCCTCCCGCATTGTCCCGGCGCAGTTGGCGCATAGTTCACGGCCCGGTCGCGATATTTTGTCGTGCCCAAAATTTTGAACATTTCAAAATTCTCGTCCCGACATGGCACGCAGTCACAACGGGTTTACGCACACTTCACGCCACTTTGCGAGTGGTTTGCGACTCTATTCGTGCCATTGCGTGCCACAGAATCGTTCAAGTGTAAACCTGGCTTTAGTCCAGTGACCGTCCTGATTGAAGAGTGCTAATGCTAACTGGAAGAGACAGCAGCTCTGACGCTCCTCCATCGTTCCCACTGATCATTCTGAACACGACCTGCTTCCCTTATTTTATTGGCCTTCAGTCAAACTTTAAAGGCATTAAATGAGTTTCAAAACCTCTATTCCGCCTCCGGCAGCAGAACAGACAGTAAAGTAGGAACGCAGTTCGATTCCCAAACTAATGTTGCAGCACTGAGCGTCACCTTGGTTCAGTTTCAGCCCCTTAAAGTCTGGTCTGGGTTCAGACTTTAAAGAAAATATGGACGAGTGTCTGAGTACTCCAAACCTCCTAAACTCCTCCAAGCTCCTCCCACATGATGTCCTCTGACTAGTCCATGCTTCCTAAGCTCCTCCCACATGATGTCCTCTGACTCCTCTTCTTCTCAAGCTTCCACCAATCAGATGCAGCTCTGCTGTCAGGAATGGCGCTGTGGTGTCAGACAGTGGAACATGTCGTTGGACGTTGGCCGTGAAGACACTAGCCGTCTTCTCACTCCGTCCAGGAAGCAGCCCACTGTTAAAGAAAGACATTTAAAAAGCTGAAAGGAGGCTGGAGATGGGCCTTCAGCTTCAACACCGGCGTGTTTTAATAAGGCAGCTTCCCCGGACGCTCGTCTGAATTTCCCACTCGGGTCTCTGAGTTGAAGAGCTAAAGGAAAAAAGACGGGAATTAGATTTTGACGTATAGTTCTGAGTGGGGCTCCTGGACTCTCCATAACTCTGTCTGGCTGCTGCCGGAGCGTTCTGTGCAGGATCGTCTGCTCGTGGAGATTTATTGGAGAACAGAATATTTAAGCAGGCCCGGCCGTCCTTGAGCTTTTCTCTCGTTTTCTGGCAGTTCCAGTGAAACAAATGAGGAAACTAATGGCCAAAACAAACCGAGTCTCTGCCGCTGTGATTACTTTCTGAGGTCACGGCGCTCCGCTCGCTCTGCAGACGCTCCACAAACACACTTTCATTTACTGATGCATCTTTTATTGATGCTCCGCGCTTTATGGAGAGAATCAAAACCAGATCGGCTCGAAATGAAGAGACAAGTGGAAGAAAAGCCCAGAAGCAGGTGGAGCCTGATCAGAGGGGCTCCGGGTCCAGAGAGCAGAATCAGAATCTTTGTTTTCCAGAACGAAAACAGCTGAGGGACTTTAACAGTTCCTGAGACGGTGAGAGTTTGGAAACCGACCGTCCTGCAGTATGAACAGACCCGGGGAGGTTTCCAGTCTGTAGCTCAATTCCCTCAAGGACGAGACAAACCAAGGTTTCCTGTGTGCAGGGACGGAGAGTCGCTCTGGACGACGTCCAGCATGCCGGTCAGTGGAGACGGTTCGAGATAGAATTGAGATGAAGATTATTCTATTTTCCGTTCTGCCTAATAAATCAGTGCTTTATTGATGATCTTATTGATTCTCAGGAGACACCGTTAGCAGTTAGCAGTAGTAGGTTTTACATTGAGGGAAGAGGTGCTTACGTGATAGGTACTGTTAGCTAGCTAGCTAGTTAGCTGCAGTAATAACAGGAGAGACGTGCTAATGTTGCCGCTGCCTCGTAGAGATTCGGTCCGGAACAGATCGATAACGGGACGTTCATCCAGAGCTGTGGTCTGAGGACAGCCTGTCCTCCCTTTGATGGAACGTCCTCTTTGCAAGTGTGGCAGGTTTCCCTGTCGTCCTCCTTTCCTGTGAAACGGAACCTTCAAGTGACCATGCTGTTTGGACGCCATGTCTCCTGCGTTTGGACTGGGGGTGTCAACGTTTACAATGTTTTCTACAGGTGTAACCGGGACTTGTAACCGATGTGGAACCGATTACACGTGATGTCATAGAGTTATATGACCACTAGAGGGCTCTGTCTCCATTGAAATACACTGCCTCAGAATCCCATTAATTCAAAGACGTTCCACTAGTTAGCAGACAAAAGGGCCGTTTCAGACATTAGGTTGATGATATGTTCACTAAGTGTCTTGTCTCATTTCTTTGATTCATTGTCTGTAAAATCCCTCATGCTAGCTTGTGAACCGCTAGTGGTAGCTCGCTAGTGAGCGTTAGCTTCGATGCTAGCAGCAGCGTCTCTCCCTCCAGCTTGTTGGGGTGTTTCCATGACAGCTGATCTCTCGTAGATCGTACTGCTGCTGTAAGCCAGCTCTTCCTGACTCAGCCTCCACCCAGCAGTGTTTCCACAGTTTGTTAGAAAAGCTGCCACTCAGCGCTCCGCTCGCTGTTAGCTGCCATCGCGTCGCCGAGTCAACTCGAACGCAGCACTGGCTGTGGCTGCGTTTTTTTTTTTTTTCAAATCAACGTACATTGCTCTGCATGTGTCTATCATGTATGTGGATAACTGCACTAGAGGGAACAGATACTTAGCTAATGTTAGTATCTGAAGATTAAAGGAAACATCATCACTCCAAAAATATGTATAGGTGAAAAAAGAACAAGGAGGAGGAAAATGACGTGTGCATGCTTATTGATTTTCCTAAACGGTTATGATTTATTATCCGTCTGCACGTTGACACCCCTTGTTGGGACGCCGTGTTTCCTGCGTTGGGACGCCGTGTTTCCTGTGTGTGGACGCCGTGTTTCCTGCGTTGGGACGCCGTGTTTCCTGCAGGCTGTGCTGGTGGTGGAACTGACCGCAGACATTGATAAAGGAAAGGTTTTCAAATGATTCCAAGGTGTTGAAGCACTAGTAGCAGGTTTTCAACAAGAACCGGTGTTTGATCCCCACTGGACGGATGCAGGAGACGCTAAGGGGAGTGAATTCGTGCTGCTGGACGGGTTCCTCACTGCTCCTCGTGCACAGAGCTTATATCTGGTGGAACTTTGAGCATCTGAAGCTGTGTTCTCCGCATCCTCTGTACCGATGGCGCTCTTCCTCTGAGTCACCAGTATGAGCGATTAGCGTGAAATGCTAACCGTGGCGTCCTGAAGTGGACGTGTGTGTGATGAGTTCTGGGTTGTGTTTGTAATCCTCCTCCTTTTGTGCAGTTGTGTTTACTGCAGTGTGCGATCGGCTCTGATTCAAACCTCTTCTTTCCCCCGCATTATCGCCGCGGTCGTTTCCAGATCTGCAGCTGTAATCACCGCGGCTTATGAGAGGCTTTTTAATATCCAGTAATTACTCCGTATCTGTCTGCTGGGGCGGAGACGGCCTCTCCAAACCCGGTTTCTGGTCAGACATGATGGGATGTCTAATCATCAGACGGCTCGCCCCGCGGAGAGGAAACGTCTCCGCCAGCCAAATCAATAACAGATTATGTGCTACATGATGAGAAACGGCGCTTAAACTGCCGCGATTTCAGACATTAGCGTTTGTTTGCTCATCGTGGGATTAGAGAACCGCGCTTTCATCAAGCTTTGTACGACTGCAGCGGGACGAGGAAGTACCTGGGCGGCGGCGCTCTGCTGCTGGGGGCGGGCCTGGAAGTTTGAGAAGACAAGCACGGTAAGTCCTCCTCGGGGGTGAAGGGAGCAGGCGGAGAGGCTACAGTGCTTCACGTCACGCAGGAAACGCTCCAGGGAGCTCGGCCTGCGATTGGCTCGGCAGGAATCTCGGGTGGAAATGTGGTTTTGTGGTTTTGTTGTGTGACGAGCAGAAGAAGAGCGTCGTCGACAGGAAGGCCTCACCAAGAACCGCTGGTCTCTGCAGCTCCTGCTCTGGATCCAGCTGAACTGAACCGGGTCTGCATGAGTCCGTCACAGTTTGGAAAAACCGACCAGCAGAGTTCAGAACCTGAATCCCGTCAGTCCCTGAAACAGCAGCGTGTTCCAGTGGAAGCAGGAAGCCTTCTCAGCATTTAGGGGGAAAGTTCACACGACAACGGAGCCACTGACAACACGAAGAACCCACTGGTCCCGGTCCAGGTTCTCCTGGTCCTGGTCCAGGTTCTCCTGGTCCCGGTCCAGCTTCTCCTGGTCCCGGTCCAGCTTCTCCTGGTCCCGGTCCAGCTTCTCCTGGACCATCAGATGTGGATTTTAATTACAGTCAGGGACAGACTTGTGTAAAATCTCTACACAGTCTTATGAACCGAATTGGAAACTAAAAATCTGGGACGTTCTCCGGTCCTTTCTTTGGCCTGTCCTGGTCCATCTGTCCCCCCTGGAGTCTGACCTGCTCGGACCTCAAATGGACGTGGTGCTCTGGGTTCAGTCCCGCTTTGAGTCTGGACGCTGGACGGACTCATTCTGTCTCCTCACCGTGCTTTCTGTTGTGGGAAAATGGCGTCGTTGGTTTTCTAGAATCAGAGTCGAGGCGCTGCACCGAATCCGATGTCTGAGAACCGGAGGTGGTTCCTCCACGAGTCTGACGGCCGGAGTCTGAAGCCAGAGGCCAGAAATCTCTCATCTCCACCCAGAGCTTCCACAGTTCAGCTGGTCGAACCGCTCTGTCTGGTCGGATGCTCACCAAGCTAAGATAAGCTAAGCTAAGCTAACAGCGGCGTCCTCCAGTGCTCACAGCTGCAGAACCAGTTCAGTGTTAGCTTGCGGCTAGGCTAGTTATGTCAGATTGACTGAAGTTGGCTGAAATGTGAATTTAATCGTAAGCACTGATATTGCGTTGTGTATAAAAGTACCGATGAGTTTCCTGGACCTCAGGACTTTCTTTCTGTCCTCGGGAGGAGATACTAAAGTTTCATTATTAGAAACGATCAGTCAGTTTTATTTACAAAGCACAACTCAGAACATTTAAGAAAGAAAAACCAGCAATTAGCTCAGAGCAAAGCAGAGGCGACGAAGAACAGAGACCCTCCCTGGAACAGGAAGAAACCGGCAGAACCAGGCTCAGAGGTGTTGTCAGTTATTTGGACCTCCTGATATTTGGGACTGTTGTAAATCATTTCTAAATAGTCTAAATGTTTTAATCTCTTGCCAAGTAATAATGGATTTTTTTTTATCAAAACAATTCTATCTGTCCTCTTGTTAACTTTTTCTGTTGTTCACTTGTTTAAATTCTTCTAAAGAAGAAGACATTTCTGGTTTTATCAAGGACACTTTCAATGTCTCTGTTTTTCGCTCGTCTTTCTCGTGGTCATTTCTTCCTGAGGCTAGTCAGACCTGAGGGGGGAACATCTGGACCCAGCTGGAGTCTGGAAGGAGAGCAGGACTCACCACATTGCTAGTTGCCGCTGTCCTTGTCTCGGTGTTTGAGACAGGTAGTTCCTCCACGGCTCGCCAGCAGCAGGTAATCTGGTCAGCGACCACCGGGGGAAATATACCGTGACCCTGAACGGCGGGAACGGGACAATCAAACGGTGATGAACCGACAGTGAGGACGGAACCGAGACCCGGAGGAGAGGAGTTACCTCGTTCCATCCTGTCTGAGCGTCTGGTCAGCAGCTCCCAGTTCAGACTGCTGCTGCTCTGCAGACGACGTCCACCAGGAGGCGCTCACACTGATGAAGCGGAAACTCAGACCACAGAAAGACCAACTGCGTTGCACGGACTGAGACTGATGTTAGCGGCGTCTTGCAGTACCACTCGACAGCACTAGGTGGTGTCATGAGTCCAGAAGTGTGGTCGCTCTGGAAACGGTGGCGTGCTGCGCTCCGTACGCCCCGTACGCCCCGCCCGCTCCTTCTGCAGTGTGTACTGCAGCCTGAGACTCTGAGCTCATGGTTAATGAGTGTATCAGTCAGATTTTAGTCATGTTTAGCATGTAGCATTTAGCATCACTAGGGTGTGAGCCTGAAGCTCTTTAGCATGTAGCTCTACTGAATGACTGCATGGAGGAGTTTTTTACAAGTACAGTATCGGACCCAATAAACACACACACACACACACACACACACACACACACACACACACACACACACACACAGCCTGCTCCAACCCGGCCTCCAGCCTCTGATCTGAGAGGTTAGCCTGAAGCTCCTCGCCGCCGTGGCGTCATGTTGAAGCAGAGCGGCGGCTGCAGGAGGAGAACCTGCTCAGAACGCCTCGGAAATCACTCCGGGCTCGTCCCTCCTGCAGATCCTGGGATACAGAATGTTGGGCCGTCGTGCAGGATGGGCTGATGGGAGAGGACGGGGTGAGACGGGGTGAGACGGGGTGAGACCCTCCGTCACAGAGCGGACCTGCTCTCAGCTGCATCATGCTTCATGGACCAGAGTCCTGCTCCCTGTTCAGGGTCGCAGCAGGAAACGCAGCGGTCGGACCAGGTATGTGGAGGATGATGAGAGACGTAGCTTCTCCATGAAGCTCCGCCCTCCTGCTCCACCTGACCTTTCCCAGCACCCACTGACTGAAGCTCGTTAGCATGAACAGCCTGTGGAGCTTCAGCCACCTGCTGAGAGAGCAGCTCGCCCTTTATGACCCCGTATCCCAAACCAGACCAGCTCAGACTGATCCTCACTGCACCGTCAGGAGTCCGACCTGCACACCCGCTACTCCTCCAGGCTGCGGTAAACAAGCCTGAGTGTAGCATGAGTGTGTGTGTGTGTTTTTGAAGGGCATGCTAACCTTCTCAGAGCTCCGTCGTCTTGGTGGGTTTTTAATTGTCCCTCTTCATTCTGAAGCACTTGACCTTCGCCGCTCTTCCTTAATGATTCGCTGCTGCTGCAATGGCCCGATCGTTTAGAGGCATCAGCTGGAAGGAGGGAGCGATGAGGGAGGGGGGAGGGAGGAAGGAAGGAGGGAGGGAGGGAGGACAGACCGGTGAGGAAAGAAGGCAAACACAGTTTGTGCTGCAGCCGTCAGACGGTTAATTTAGTCAAAGTGTGAAGCAGAGATCAGCCCTGCTGCAGCAGTCGGTCTGCACATCAGCAGAACGGCCGTCATGGATCTGGCAGCAGCTCCGAGCCTTTAGGACGAGGTTCTCCGCCCACTCCGCCTCCCAGACAGGAACCATCTCTAACACATGAACTCGTGGAGGCGGTTCCAGGTGTCCACCAGCTGCTGATTGGTCGGATGTTCCTCCGTCATGAGGGACCGCTCTCTGCTCTCACAGCATACCTGGACCGCCAGGTGACATCCTGCAGGTGAAAGAGGAGCTCGGCCTCACCTGGTGGCAGGGCAGGGTTGGAGGTGGGGGTAGGGGCAGGGTTGGAGGTGGGGGTAGTTGTCGGGGCAGCCCATCAGCTGTTCTCTGCAGCCCTGACATGTTTTCCTCTGCAGCCTCCTTCAGTTCAAACTGGAGAAACTTTCTACTGCAGTGGCTGAACCTCAGGCCCCGCCCCCTCCCTCCACCCACCAATCACTGCCAGTCCAACTCAGCATGTGAAGAACAGCTGTTCACTACAACCACGGAGCACCGGACCAGGACCTGGAGTAGAACCAGGACCAGGACCTGGAGTAGAACCAGGACCAGGACCTGGAGTAGAACCAGGACCAGGACCTGGAGTAGAACCAGGACCAGGACCTGGAGTAGACGCAGGACCAGGACCTGGAGTAGAACCAGGACCAGGACCTGGAGTAGAACCAGGACCAGGACCTGGAGTAGACGCAGGACCAGGAGGAGGAGGAGGACCAGCAGCAGAGTTTCTCTCCATCAACAGGGAGATCCTGAGTGTTTTCAGAACGTGGTCCTCAGTGACTCAGAGTTTGGTTTTTTTGATCAAAATCCCGTAAATATCAGTGAAGTCTAGCATTTCCTCTTGAAAGCGTCGTTGGTGAACGTTTCAGTCCGACGGAGGAGCAGATGTGGACGTTTTATGGAACCAGAGCGTTTTTCTCTCGTCTCCTGTAGAAACTCGAGGAGGCCTGGCCTCTGCCTCTGATTGGTCTGATTGGAGCTCAGCTCCTCTCACCTTTACAACCCGTCTAACTTGTCTTCATGAATCATTGACAACTTTTAGAGCTTTGAATGTTCCTGAACGTCATCACAGCTGGTTTAACAGAACAAACCGAGAACAGAGCGAACTCCTCCTGAGTGCCGCTCCGCTCGCCGCTGGACTCCCGCCGCTCGCCAGATGTTCCAGAGGTGAGCTGAGAAGCAGCCGGTCCCTCAGAACGACGGTGAAATGCTAACCGAGCCGAAACGCAGCGGCAGGTATTGGTATGCGGGCTGAACGTCGACCTCTGACCCCAGGACCAGACACGCAGGACCTGCCGAGGAATCCGATGAATCGCAAATGAGGGGTAATTTGTAGAATTTGCCGGATGCTCTGATCCAGAGTGCCCCGCTACTTAAGAGCTGAGAGCCGCCGTGAAAGCCTCGAAGGCAGAACCGCTACAAGGAGGGGTTGTGACCTTTGACCCCCGGGAGCGGATTCAATCATTGTGAAAAACGACGGCGGTTAGGAGAAGAAAACAGTTCAGGTGAACGATTAAAGAAGGAAGACGAGCTGCGGCTTCAGTACAAAGGATAAAAAACTGAAAGTCTGGAAGCCGGTTTAGATCATCCAGAAAGACTGTCTATGAAAACATGATTCACTCATTAGACTGAAGGTATAACAGGAATATGAGTGTCAGAGGAGGAAGATGCTCTATAAGGCGAGTTTCTCTTGTGTTCAGATCGTCACCAGGAATAAAAATCTTTCTGGTCCTGAATGTCTGTCGATGCTCGATCGACCTGAGCTGGAAGAGAGAGACAGCAGCTCTACAACTCTTCATTGGGTGAATAGAGGGAGTTTTCTGGAACTTGTCTTCATCCTGATCTCAAAGCTCCTCACAGGTGGAACCTGGTTCAGTCCAGACTCCAGACTCCTCTCTTCACACTGGGTTCATTCACTGGAGTCTCTCCTGGTCCAGAAGCTTCCCGTCTCCTGCGGCGTCCCCCAGGGCTCCTCCCGGGTTCCACCCTCTTCTCTATCGATCCGCCCCTCCTCATGATCTTCACCGTGATGGTTTTAACTCTCACTGCTCTGCTCTGCTCTGGAGTCCTTCCTGAACTGGAGGAGAAATCCTTTCTCCTCATTTTTAAATTCATTTATTTAAATGTCTCTGAAAACTCCTGACATGTCAGCAGGACCTCCTGTAGTGACGCTGTTCTCCCGTCCCTCTGGGATGGTCAAACAGAATTAGAAAGAAAAAAACAAAACTTGATTTAGTGTTAATTTGGTGATAAGTTTCTCCTGTGGAGTCTTTTGTTTTGATATATTCTGTGTTATAAAATGAATCTGTGTCCCTCGTCACACTCAGGACTGCTGGACCAACATTTATATCCAGGTAGAAGAAGAAAACAACGTAAACGTTGGTTTCCCAGCAGTCTGGGACGAGAACAGGTCCGTCTTCTCTTCAGTTTTCATACTTTCAGAACTGTGTCAGCCTCGCTCCATCGTGCCAGATACAGTGGGAACAAGGAAAAGCCAATCAGACCCGAGCCGGGCGGCGGGATCGCCTTTATTCCCCAGGACTGACGAAAACATCACAGGAGACTGAGCGAGAAGAGTCAGCAGCCCGAGTCCTGACACACACACACACACACACACACACACACACACACACACACACTGATTATGAAGTGATGATGTGTTCACATCTGGCTCAGAGCAGCAGCGTCTCCTCACTGCTGTCAGCAGCAGCTGTACACAGCTGGTTCTTCACGCCGCCTCGGTTCCTCGGTCCCGCTGTTCCTCGTCTGCTCGCTCCGCTCCGTTCATCTTAATGTAGCTACAGGTGCCTGAGTGAGTGAGTGAGTGAGTGAGTGAGTAAGTGAATGAGTGAGCCCTGCAGTCCACAATCCTGTTTTCGGAGGACTCAGTCGCTGTGTGTGTTTTCTCAGGATCTTCATGCTCTGAAGGGCTCATGCTAATGCTAATGCTGATGCTGATGCTAATGCTGATGCTTGTGGTGGACTGGTTTGGAGAGAGCTTCTCACCTGGACCCATGTGGTCTCCTCCAGGGTCTCTGTTCCAGCTGGTTCTCTCCGGTCCCGTCACCACTGAACCAGACGAGTCGGAGCGACGACCTTCATCCCGACGATGAGGGAAAGGAGCAGCTGGGAGATGAAGACGGAGAGTCCCAACTGAGACCAGGTGAGTCCCAGACTGAGTCCCTGCTGAGTCCCAGACAGTCCAGCTGAGTCCAGCCGAGTCCTGCTCAGGCTCCAACCTCCGCTGTGAGACCTGAATCCAATGCTGAAGAGTAGAAACACTGTAATTCCAGGGAACTTCCAGCAGGGGGCGATGATGATCGTTTCAAAAAAGATCCCGGTTCTCATTGGAACCTATTCCTGATTTCAGACCAGGTTCTGGTCTCTGTCTCTGGGTTCTTCTGGACCAGACTCTGATTTTCATATCAGTCTTTTGATTTGATTTCTGAGTTAAAGCTCGTGTCCGGAGTTTTGAAAGAGAGAGTTTTTTTTTAATCCAACGTCTCAGGTTCCCCCCTCCCTCTGCTTTCATGAGCGACCAAGCCACGCCCCTTTAATTGTGCATGCGAGTTATTTGTCGGGTGAAAATGAGAGCCTCCGAGTCCTACAGCATCCGACACGTTTAGCTGTTTACGGTGGATGTTCAGCAGACGGTGGATATATCCGAGGTGAGCGGCGGCTGCTGCGTTGCTAGCTCTCCTCTGCTGGGCGAGCGGCCGTGCTCTCTGGCTGCTCCACACTTTGATTGACAACACGAGAATGCGGAAGCTCGAAATCTATTGGCTGACGCTGACCGGCGCTTTTTCGGATAACATGGGGGTCTATGAGACGAAGGCGGGGCTCATAAATACATTTTTATATTGCTTTATGCTGATATTATATTGTAGTATGGAACCAGACTGACACATTTAAGCTCTGTTGAAAAATGATACATACGTTGAAAACGAACGGAAACTCCGGACACGAGCTTTAAAGTTCAGCATCAATCAGCCAATCACAGCTCCTCCTCTGAACTCGTGATGCGGTCATGTGACAGGCTGGTCCAATCACATTACATCTGGTTTCCAGTGTTCAGTATGGAGAGGACCTGCTAGCATAGCTAGCAGTGGTGTGTTTCGCGATACGGTTCGTACCACGATTCATGGGTGACAATCTGATACGATCCCGGTATATCCCGATATATCCCGATATATCCCGATACCAGTGTCTGTGGCGATTTTTGCGATACTTCAGGAACAACGAATTTGTAAACACGTAACACTTTTCATGAGAAAACTTGCATGAAACACATTTTATTTATCCCAAATGCAACAGCAGCACTCAGCAACTTTATTTAGCAGCAAACAAGTTGCAGGATACTTTTTCGCTTCAACAGTAAACAAAATAAAGGCTAAAGGTCCCGTCAATAATGTGACATGTTTTGAGAACATAAAGTGCAGTCATTGTTAGGGATGCTCATGGTTAACCGTTTAACCACTAACCGGAACTTTGACCGATTAATACTGTCAGTTATTTACTTATTTTTTTTAGCTCCAGCTGGGAGCTCGCCACAGAGCCGAGCGTCTTCCTGCAGCTGGCGTTATAGTACCGAAATCAGTGACGGCGCTGCAGACGACACCTTCAGTCTCTGATTAATTCCAGGTGCCTTCATGTTGTACAGCAGGGGAGGGTGTGTGTCTTTGTGTATCTTCATGTTGTACAGCAGGGGAGGGTGTGTGTCTTTGTGTATCTTCATGTTGTACAGCAGGGGAGGGTGTGTGTCTTTGTGTATCTTCATGTTGTACAGCAGGGGAGGGTGTGTGTCTTTGTGCGCATTTACGCATGTGGCACAAAACTGGCGTTACGTTGAATATTATTTTTTATCTCCAGACGCCGCGGCTCGTCCAGATTGACAGTGAAACGGTTCGGTATGAAGCCGCAGCATCCAGATCAACATGAAGCTCCATCAGAACGGTTTAAAAATCAGATTTCAGAAGAAAACTTTATTTTGGAAATCAATCAGAACACACAAAGAAATCCACCAGCGCGCTCGCTCTCCTCTTAACTCAAAACGCACCAGGAGACGACTGAAGCCTCCAGTACTGTTAGTTTTATCCAGATCTTGTCGCTTTCTTTACATTTTAGATGAGTATTTGCTGTCATTGTAAATCTGCAGTTCAGCACCGGACAGCGCCGAGCACATTTCCTTGTTGGAATGGTGGGACGTTTGCGTGTCGGAATAGCGGTGTTTCAGAATGAAATGAGCTAGCAGGGCTGAGCCCTCCCAGCACAAACAGACCGCTAACACAAAAAAGATGAGAAAATTATTTTTTAAATAACTCACAACAGATTGTTTCTAGATAAAACCAAAGGCAGCAGCAGCTCCAATCAGGCAAAAGGAAAACAGAATCTCTCTAAATGGGCTGGTTTTTTACAGCCCAGCAGAAACATTCATTTCCTTCTTGTAAGTGATTGACAGGCGTCATGTCCCGCCCCCCGTGGTTACTGAGCATTGTGGGCTAGCTTCAGTTAGCCCACAGCCGCTGACTTTTGACCAATAGCGGCGATTTACCGCAGCGGGGCTGCTACTGGTGCCAGGGTTGGAAGGAGGGAGAAAAGTTCAGCTCTGGCGGCGTCAGCAGGAAGCAGGTGGACTGTTTGCTCTGACTGATGCTCTTCACGCTGTCTGTCCAGACGGACTTCATCCAAAACCAGACTTCAGCGACATGGTGATTAACCTGTTTGCGTCCCAGAAAGGCGTCGATGTGAGCTTCTTTTCAGATCCGGTCGGCCCACGCTGACCTGTTGAAGGACTGACGCCTTGTTTCTGCTGAGTGAAGCGTGTCTGGCTACAAGTCACCAAGCAGCTGCAGCAGGCTGGCTGTGGGCAGTCTGAAGTTGGGTTGGAACACACAGCATTTCTTCGCCCCCCAACAAGTTTCACCACCAGCCGCTCTGCTGATTTGTCTAAATGGTCTAAATGCGTCGGAATGTGGGAGTGGCAGCACGGAGCCATCAGCAGGGCGTTTAGAGGCTCGTCCTGCTTCCAGGCAGGTTGACCAGAGAACCTCTGGGTCCAGAAGGTTCCCTTTAGAGACCAGCAGGACCTGGAGGCTCAGAGTCCGCCTGGCCTCCTGGTCCTCTCCTGTCCCGGTTCCACCTCATTTAAAGAGAACCCAGGATGTGGTTCTTGATCAGCTCACAGGAGAACAGATGTTCTCGTGTTGATTTAACGAGCGTCTGGTTTTCACACTTGAAGACTCTGTTCCGGTACTAAAAGAGGAAACTCTGACTTGATGATTCGACGTTTCGTTTGAACGCCGTTCAGACGTCCTGGTTCTCCGTCAGGATGGAGGGATGGAGGAGAACCTCCTCCTCTCCCTCCGACCGAGACTCAGGCTCTTCCTCTGAACCCAGCAGGAGAACCCCACTCGTCTCCTTCGTACCGTTCATACATATTTCAGGTGGTCCAGCTGCTTCCTCTCCTGGAGGTCTTCAGCGAGTGGAGCTCCAGGTCGGAGGCTCTGGTTCTTCTTTTCAAAGACTTCCTCCCTGAAGGAGCAGTTTTACCAACGAGACTTTTTCCTCAGAAGCAGAAATTGTGAAACGACCGAGTCAGCTTCTCCATGAAGCGAGTGGCCGTGTTGAATGGAGTGTGTGTGTGTGTGTGTGTGTGTGTGTGTGTGTGTGTGTGTGTGTGTGTGTGTGTGTGTGTGTGTGTGTGTGTGTGTGTGGTGTGTGTGTGTGTGTGTGTGTGTGTGTGTGTGTGTGTGTGGTGTGTGTGGTGTGTGTGTGTGTTGGTGTCCTGCTGCAGTTCCTCTTTATTCTCACTGCGAAAACTCGAAATCTGAACAAGTTTTTTTTTTTATCCGTTTTGAGTGAAAATGCCTCATTTTACTTGTTTTAAGGTAAATTCACTTAAAAACTATGTTTCATCAAGATTTAAGAGAAGTTCTCTTTAATCAAGACACTTTTCACTTGTTCTATTGACAGATTTATTTATTTTTTCTTAAATTAAGATGCTTTTACTTTGAAATGAGTTACAAAATGTAAACGCTCCGGTGCTGGAGGGGAAGCGTGTTTGAATCCTCGCCGCTCTGCTTCCCGGAGCCGTGCAGGACGTTAACGGGACCGTCCGTGGTGAGAGGCAGCGGAGAGCTTCTCTCCGTGGACTTCATGTTCTTCCTGGGTGTCTGTGTGGAAGAATCCAGATTTCATATCTGATTACAAAAGCTGTGATTAGTTGAGTGTCAGTCTGACTCCGATCATGTTTAGCATGTAGCATGTAGCATCACTGGTGTATGAGCCTGAAACTCTGTAGCATGCAGCATGCAGCATGTAGCATGCAGCATGTAGCATGCAGCATGCAGCATGCAGCATGCAGCATGCAGCATGTAGCATGCAGCATGCAGCATGTAGCATGTAGCATGCAGCATGCAGCATGCAGCATGTAGCATGTAGCATGGCGCGGCTCCAGCTGATTATCAGGACTCGGTCTTGAGCAGAGCAGCAACACAACTCAACTCTGAGATCTGAGCTGAGCTTTCAGTGACGCTAACACAGTAGCTAGCTAACTGCTATCAAGCTAGCCTCAGAGCCATGCTGTCAGAGGGAGTTTGGAAGAACACCCAGAATGCATCAGCAGCAGGAGGAGTTTCAGGAGGTTTGTCTGGTTTCCAGCAGGTTTCAGTAAAGCTGCTCCATGATCCGCCTGGAGTCCGGCTCTGCAGGGATTCTTCTTCTTCCATCTGGTTTTCAGAGCAGATCTTCCTGGTGTGAATCCGAGCTGACCGAGGCTCTGCTGTCCCCTGAAGTGGGACTGGACCCCTGTCTCCCAGGGTGTCCTGCTGGTGGCGTTGGCTGTTTTTAGCTCCAGAGCGGCGGCGCTCATAAATCTTGCCGCCGTGAGCCGGCGCTTCTAATTTTAATTCATTAGCATCAGCTGGTTTGGACCGCCGCCTCAGCAGCCGCCGCTCCGCCGCCGCTCCGCCGGTGCCGTTCCCCCGGTGCCGTTCCCGCGGTGGATCCAGCGGGGACGGAGCGGTGGCGTCTGAAGCGGCGTCCCCGGCTGATTGATCACCGCTGCTGGATCACGCGCCCGCTTCCGCTTCTCTGCCGGGAGAAACTGGTAGAAACCAGAACTCCTCACAGTCTGGGATCTGGATCTGTGAGGAACAGTCTTTCACTTCCTGTCACCTCTTCTGGACTTCCTGTCTCAGCCGGCCTCGGTGTGCCGGAGCGGCGCTCGGAGTCCGGGCGTCTCCAGGAAGTGGTGTTTTCGCCCGTTTACACCACGACGGACCCCGAGTCTTCCAGAGAGTTGCGTCTCCAGAGTTCCAGACGTAAATTAACGTCCAAGCTGCAGCTAAAGCCTCTCATTTCCCGCCGGCCTGCTCGTCCGGCAGCAGCTGTGAGGCTGGGACCGGGTCCGGTGGGGTCAGAGAGGAGTGTGTTGAATGTGTGTGTTGCGGTAGTTTTTAGGCGTGGCTCGCTGTTCCTGGAGCGCTGCGGGCCGTTCGGTGTGTTTTGTGCAGCTGATGCAGTTTTTCGTGAACTGAGTCCGATCAGGTTCAAGGTTCTGATCTGCAGAGGGCAGTATGGAGCCAGGGTGGGTGGAATCAAACCGGGAAACCCTCACCGTGACGTGGCTAGTGCCGACCACTGCTCCACTGTGTCTCCATGTCTGCTGAAGGACGGAGCTTCACAGCGTCTCCTGAAAGGTTCTGAAGACGTTCAGACGGTTTCTTCACCTCCTCCGAGAAGGAAGAGAATCATGAAAGGGTGAATGAAGTGGACAAAGCGTCCAGTGTCAGAGTGGCGGCAGGGCAGCGGGACGGGAGGGGACAGCCTTGAAGTCAGGAGATCAAAAGAGAAGAGGAGACAATGGAGGAGATGAAAGAGGAAGGAGAGGAGAGTCAGCCAGGAGTTTGAGGGAAAAGAAGTTTAACTGGAAGGAGGGAGAGACGGCGAGACGAGGACCGAGAGGAGGACGCTCACTTCAAAGAGGAGGATTGAAAAGAGCCGCGGCTTTTCATGGAGGGACAGACTGAGAGGTCCACTCTGGCTCTGCAGCGTCCTCAGTCGCTCTGCAGGACGGGGAACCAGGTTCAGTCACACGGACCTGGATTCTGGTGTCTGGTTTCTGGTCTCACTGTTGATGGTGTTTAACTCCCCTGCTGTTTGTGTCCTGGTGAGCTAAAGCTCGTCTTGCCTCGTCCCGCCTCGTCCCGCCTCGTCCCGCCTCGTCCCGCCTCGTCTCGCCTTGTTTCGCCTCGTCCCGCCTCGTCCCGCCTCGTCCCGCCTCGTCCCGCCTCGTCTCGCCTTGTTTCGCCTCGTCCCGCCTCGTCCCGCCTCGTCCCGCCTCGTCCCGCCTCGTCTCGCCTCGTTTCGCCTCGTCCCGCCTCGTCCCGCCTCGTCCCGCCTCGTCCCGCCTCGTCTCGCCTTGTTTCGCCTCGTCCCGCCTCGTCCCGCCTCGTCCCGCCTCGTCCCGCCTCGTCTCGCCTTGTTTCGCCTCGTCCCGCCTCGTCTCGCCTCGTTTCGCCTCGTCCCGCCTCGTCCCGCCTCGTCCCGCCTCGTCTCGCCTCGTCTCGCCTCGTCCCGCCTCGTCCCGCCTCGTCCGTCTCTGTTTTACATGCTGCAGCGGTTTGATAGCAGCACTTCCTGTCCGTAGATCGGACTCACAGCTTTATACTTTAAAGGGGCTGTATCAAGCAAAATTCACTGTTTGTATGTTTTAACCTTGTTGTGTAGTTCTGTTCTCACCGAAAACACCTCAAAGCGTTTTTTTCCTTCGTTCCTGCGTGCTTAAGCTTTCCCAGTGTTTGTGCTGCTCAGAGAGGCAGAGAGGCAGCCCCTCCCACCGTGAAAACGCTCTGTTTCCCACGTTCGACGTCACACGGTGAAGATGGCTCCCTGAGCCCCCCCCCCCCCCCCCTCGCAGGCCCTCGGCGATCAGCGTTGCTGCTTTTTGTAACTCCGATTTCGAGGATAAACTTTGACCATCGTCTGAAAGCAACAGTCAAGCAAGAGCAAGAGTCTGGAGGGTCTGGAGGGTCTGAAGGGTCTGGAGGGTCTGGAGGGTCTGGAGGGTCTGGAGGGTCTGAAGGGTCTGGAGGGTCTGGAGGGTCTGAAGGGTCTGGAGGGTCTGGAGGGTCTGAAGGGTCTGGAGGGTCTGAAGGGTCTGAAGGGTCTGAAGGGTCTGGAGGGTCTGGAGGGTCTGAAGGGTCTGGAGGGTCTGGAGGGTCTGGAGGGTCTGAAGGGTCTGAAGGGTCTGGAGGGTCTGGAGGGTCTGAAGGGTCTGGAGGGTCTGGAGGGTCTGAAGGGTCTGAAGGGTCTGAAGGGTCTGGAGGGTCTGGAGGGTCTGAAGGGTCTGGAGGGTCTGGAGGGTCTGGAGGGTCTGAAGGGTCTGGAGGGTCTGGAGGGTCTGGAGGGTCTGAAGGGTCTGGAGGGTCTGGAGGGTCTGGAGGGTCTGGAGGGTCTGGAGGGTCTGAAGGGTCTGGAGGGTCTGGAGGGTCTGGAGGGTCTGGAGGGTCTGAAGGGTCTGGAGGGTCTGAAGGGTCTGGAGGGTCTGGAGGGTCTGGAGGGTCTGAAGGGTCTGGAGGGTCTGCGCTTGGTGAGTTTCTCGCAGGAAAAGACGTTTTTGCGTGCGGAGAAGCTAGAGCTAAAGAGCTAAAGCTAGCTAGCGTATTTGTTTTGAAGCTCTGATTGGTTGAAGTAGCTGTCAGTCAAAGTCCACAGGGGGAGAGGCGGGATTCAGTGAAACAGAGCGTTTTCTCTTCCGGGTTTCAGAATTAGCCCCAGAAAATCTTTTATTTCACACAAAATGACTTTTCCTTAGCGCCAGAAATAAACTATTACCATGTTAATGCCATTTCTAGGGTTTGGACGAGCTGAAAAAGCAGGATACAGCCCCTTTAAGTGCGTTAAACACTTCCGTCTCGTCCACATGAAGCCCGGAGACACAAAATCACACTTTTACTTTTAACAAACGGAACACATGGAGAACCGCTGAGAGAACCGGCGGTTGGACGGGTGAGAGACACCGAGAGACACCTGTCCTCACTGCTGTCCTGGCTGTTTGAAGCTGAGTGTGAGTGTGTGTGTGTGTGTGTGTGTGTGTGTGTGTGTGTGTGTGTGTGTGTGTGTGTGTGTGTGTGTGTACACCCCCCCCAGAGAAGTCTTTCATGCCCACAGGAATCCTCCTCCACCATCAAACAACGAGCCCAGAGTCTCCTGAAAGCTGGCTGTAAAACTCTCTCTCTCTCTCTCTCTCTCTCTCTCTCTCTCTCTCTCTCCACTTCAGTCACGTCGTTCGTCCCTCTCTCTGTCCCTCCTGCTTCATCTTTTCACTCCTCTCTCCCCTCGTCTCTCTGTCTTATTATCCCGTCACTTATCTCCTAATCAGGCCTTTCTTTCGCCCTGATTCTCACATCTGTCCCTTCCTCTGTTCCCCCGACCCTGAAACCTGCGCCTAACGAGCTCCCCCTGTGTGTGTGTGTGTGTGTGTGTGTGTGTGTGTGTGTGTTGCACAGTGGAAGCTAATGATGGGGTGATTAGCGGGACGGCGGCCCGTCGTTTCCTCTCCGTCCGTCCAGACGCTCCAGTGTTTCGTTCTCCCTTCAGATCCCGTTCCTGTCGTTTTTCCATCATTCGTCGTCTTCCACTGATTTCCATTTACTTCGTTCAGAATATCTCTAAAGTCACCAATAACCTCTCCCTGCTCTCTGACCTCTGTGTGACCTTGAAACAAGTCTCCACCGTAAAGAGAACGTAAGTCAGGGTTTCCTCTCGGTTCGTCTCGTCCTGAGACTTGAACATCACAACATTTATCATTTAAAGTGTTTAATTCTGACTGACAAGAACCGGGGAGTGAGCGTTACCGTCTCCGGCCACCAGAGGGCGCTCTAGGCTCGTGGCCACTGCATCCTGCTCCTGTAGCGATGAAGCAGTGAACTGAAACTTTAACTGTAAGACAGCAGAGGAGGACTGGACATCTGCCCCTCCTGTCTGGACACTGATCCTTTCTGTCCTCCACCGTCCAGGAAGTTCACACTGCTTCCTGTCCAGCTCGCAGGCGGTGAACAAGCTAGCTGGGGTAGCTGCTAGCCTGTTAGCTTGGCAGTTGGAGGCAGTTAGCTGTTAGCCTGTTGGTGTCAGTCAGCTGTGTTAGCTTAGCGACCCTAAAGCCAGCAGCACAGGGGGCGGGACTCCCGTGGGGTCCAGACCCTCCACAGGGGGCGGGGCTCCTGTGGGGTCCAGACCCTCCACAGGGTGCGGGGCTCCTGTGGGGTCCAGACCCTCCACAGGGGGCGGGGCTCCCGTGGGGTCCAGACCCTCCACAGGGGGCGGGGGGTCCCGCGGGGTCCAGACCCTCCACAGGGGGCGGGGCTCCAGTGGGGTCCAGACCCTCCACAGGGGGCAAGAGTCCTCCAGGACTTCAGGACTCAGAGAAATGAGACGGCGTCCGTGGAAAGCGGTTCTGGTTCCAGGTCTCAGCTGGTCCCAGTTCTCATTCACAAGGTTTCAAGTGAAAACAAAACTTTTCAGTGTTTTTGATACAAAAACAACGTTTTTGATGGAGCTGGCAGGAAAGAGACAGAAGGACCAGGACCAGGACCAGGAGCAGGACCAGGACCAGCGGTGTTCTCCTCCGTCTCCATAGAGACAGGGTAGTCCAAAAAGGTTCATTGGTCTTCCAAGTTATAATCCAAAACAAAGGTTCTTTTCCAAAGACCAGGGAGGTATTTTGTTATTTACCTGACGGTTTCGGCAGCTGTCAGCTGTCTTCTTCAGAGAGTCACGTGATGCTGTTGTGACGTATCTTGTCAGCTGATTTATACAGGTTTTGGCGCTATTCTCCCACTAGTGGAAGCGGGAGAACAGCGCCATCTGCAGTCTGACTTCTTGAGTACAGCATCCCAGGTGTGTGAAAGCAAATGGAGACAGGGTGTTCATGAAGTCGTCTTTCCCCTCGTCTCCACGGAGACGGAGCATTTGTAAAAAGTTGTTTCCCCCCGTTTCCATGGAGACAGAGTCTCGGGTTTCAGTCACTCGGAGGACCGTTGTCGTGGAACCGGACGTCCAGAACCGGACGGAGGTTTATGTCTCCTCTGGATTCGGACCTCAGAGTTCCTGAAAGGTCTCCAGGAGTGTGAAGCTCGGTTCTGCTCCAGGACCGGAGCCAGAGCTCAGAACACGGACCTGAGGAGGACACGCCGCCGGACAGACGCAGTCCTCGTGTCCTCAATCAGACCCGTGCTTACTGTCAGCTCAGCTTCACCTGCCAAACACCCCCCCTCCACCCCCCTCCACCCCCCCCCCCCCCCCGCCACCCCCCACCCACTCACCCCCCCCCCACCCCCACCCCCACCCCCACCCCCCCCCCCCCCCACACCCCCACCCACTCACCCCCGACCTGCAACCTGGACCCGATTCGGCCCAGGATAACTTCATTACACCCAGCTGAATGAGAACCACATGACGTCTATTATGGTGTGTGTGTGTGTGTGTGTGTGTGTGTGTGTGTGTGTGTGTGTGTGTGTGCGCCGCAGGTTGAGGAAGTTCACTGGGAACTCTAAACCATTTAAAAACATTACAGGTGTGTTTTGTCTGGCTGCTCTACCTGTTCTCCAGCCGCCGTGGATCCAGAACCCCAGATATAATAACTGAAGTTACTTGGATAAATATAAACTACTTAAAAATTTTCAATGAGTTTTTTCTTTAAAAGTTGAATTTAAATGGCCTACACCATAAGAATAAATAAAGTTCATCTTTCTCATGATCGTCTCGCGACAGTTAATTTTAGCGCGATCAGAAGGCGTGGGTTGCTACGGTAACGGAGCGGCGGGACACCGCGGTGGAACAGTCGCTAAGCCGTTAGCTTTGAGCCACTTTTTCATAGAACCACATCTACAGACTGAAAGGCCGTGGGACCCGAGGGGCGTGACCCCCAGGAGTCCCTCGGCTCAGGGAGCCCTCCTCGCACTCCTCGCCCTCCTCGCCCTCCTCGCCCTCCGCGCCGGCCTGGAGAGTCCTGCTAGCTTGGTGCTAACGGCGTAGCGCTGACTCTCAGACCGCTGTGTGGAGAGTCAGTCTGGAAGGAGAACCGATCAGGACCTGAAGGAAAACTCTGACAGTCGGGATTCTGATGATCAGACCGATGTGTTGACCTCATAGCCCAGAAGACGCCGCCTCCTGTGGCGGCTGCAGGTCAGGCGGCGGCGGTACTGCGCTCCGGCTCGCCGTGGCGTGAATGGTTGATGCCATGGAAGGAAGTTCCAGAGCTGAACTGAATCGGTTTGTCTGAGGTTTCGTTGCGGTGGCTGCGCTGTCAGGATCGGACAGGCTGAACCGGAGTCTGCACAGCAGGCCGAGGATCCGCGCTGCTCGCCAAGGTAACGGTAAATCTGATTCTTCTTGAAAAGCAGCAAAACTGGAAAACTTCTGATCTGGAAGCTCCTGGTTCAGAACCAGATTCTTGTCCAGGCTGAGGAGAGACCAGCCTCAGATCTACACTGCTGCATCCAGCACTGTTAGCATGCTAGCATCTGTTAGCATGCTAGCGTCTGTTAGCGACTCACCTGCTGCCAGCAACAAATCAACGTTCATTAACATAAACACATAAAAGTACCGAAAACTGTCAGCGTTGAGTCCCAGTCCCGGGTCCCGGGTCCCGGGTCCCGGCGCCGCCTCTCGTGCCGTCGGCCGTGTGGACAGGTCTTCCTGTCTTCCTGCTGAACCCTCTTCATTCGTCGGGTTTTTGGTTGTATGTTTCAGATGTTCTTGTTTCTCTCTGGACAGTCACGGGCTGTAATCTGCTCGTCTGGACTGATTTAAATATTCCGCCGTTCAGACGGAATATTCAGTCCTCGTGACTGATCCCGTGTTTGATACGAGGCGTCTGAACAGCGGAGAGAGAATCAGACCGAGCTCCGGAAAATTCACCTCCGACTGGCTTCGGATACGAAGCCTCGTTCAGTCTCCATCTTTATCTCAGGTTTTCCGTCCCGCGGCGGCGGATCTGCTCAGCCAGTCGAGCTGTTTGAAGTGTCTTAACTCTCCGTCTCCGTCCTGATCGCCTCGTCTGAAGAACGACTCGGAGAACATGAAACGACACGACGGAGGTGAAATTCGCTTCTGGAGGGAAATAGTGAGGGGAGTCTGTTCAGCTGGATCCAGGACCCGTTATCTAGAACCAGGACCAGGACCAGGACCAGGACCAGGGTTTCCACTTTAAAAAAATTGCACCGGACAACGTGACCGGCCGGTTTTCAATTTACCGTACAAGCGCTTCATTTCCCGGTCAAATATTGTCAATATGATCAAATATGATCCTGGTCCTGATCCTTGTCTTAGTCCTGGTCCTGGTCCTGGTCCTGGTCCTGGTCCTGCTCTTGACTTAGGTTTAGGGTCTGGTTAGTGTTCGGGACGAGGAAATGCATTATGTCAATGAGCGTCCTCACAACTATAGAAGTACAATGTGTGTGTGTGTGTGTGTGTGTGTGTGTGTGTGTGTGTGTGTGTGTGTGTGTAGTTGAGTAAAAAAATCACTTATCTCTGAGATGTCAAGCCAGTGTTGACAGGAGTTGAAAAAGTCAGAAAGACTCCAGATGCTCCAAACCACCCCCCCCCCCCCCCCCACCACACACACACACACACACACACACACACACACACACACACACACACAGGCTGTCACACTGAGCAGCTGTGGTAGTTGGACTTAAACATAACCCTGAAGTGGCATGAGACCCACCTAGTCAATCACAGCCTCCCTCTGTCCCCCCACTCTCTCTCTCTCTCTCTCTCTCTCTCTCTGACTCTCTCTCTCTCTCTCTCTCTCTCTCTCTCTCTCTCTCTCTCTCTCTCTCTCAGTCCATCTGTTGGTCTCTCTCCCAGTAGACCCTCTCAGGTTCATCCTGGTCTCTCTCCAGCTCTGCAACTGAATCAATTTAATCTCTATTAAGTGTCACGCACACACACAAACAGACGGGCGTGCACGCCGCAGTGCCGCCCTCTACAGACGGGCGTGCACGCCGCAGTGCCGCCCTCTGCCGCCACCGTACGCCACAGAGTCGTCCTCTCGGCCAATCGGGACGCAGCGTCTGTCAGGGCCTCCTCTCTCCTGTCCTGCTCACACACACACACACACACTGTCTCTTCCTCTGCCGTGATGTGTCAATAAATCAACCCATCCAGAGAAACACACACACACACACACACACACACACACACACACACACACGCATTCACACATTCACACATGTAACTAATTGGGCACCTGGTGCTGCTTGGCCTGGCTAATCGGAGATTAATTGTTTCCTTGTTGTATTGGGGCACTGTGTGTGTGTGTGTGTGTGTGTGTGTGTGTGTGTGTGTGTTTAAATGTGTTTTTCTGTCTTATAAAATTTGCTGGGATCTTAATTAAAAGCCGGCTTCCAGCAGATCTGTCTTCTACAGTCCTTCAGCACATCTGGCAGGACCCGGCTGAGATGTCCTTTATTTAAAAGACAAAAGAAAAGACTGGATTGCATGGCCGCCACACACACACACTCACAGACACACACACACACACACACTCACCCTCACTCACTCACTTAGACGCGCAGCATAATGCCTTCCCAGCGGGTCGTAATGTGTTTGACGTGAGACAGGAAGCAGGTCTTGACGCTGTAATAAAGCTGCTGAACGCCGGCGCTGCTGCTGCCACTGAATAATCATTTTTATGGGGGAAACTTAATCTACCTCCAAATTGCTTTGCTGCAGCGCTCGGTGCCTCGGCGGCGCACGGCGCCCTCAGCGAGCGCTCCGCCGCAGGTTCAGGTCCAGTCCTCTGCCGGGTTCAGAGTCACGGCTGGACTTCAGAGACGGGGAATCTTCCACAGCCACATTAGATCCGCTTACGTCTTGTGACATTTAAAAATGCAGAAATGCTCAAATAGTTGCACTTAATTATATTTTCTGGCGTAAAAGGTGTCATCAAAATGTATTAGTTTCTGAAAATAAACAGTTCATAGAGGAAGATGCTCTATAGTCTGGTGTTAGAGGAGGAAGATGAAAGGGATGCAACGGTACGCGGCAAAATATTGAACCGCTGGGTCCGCTCGGCAGGAGACGGTACGCCCTCGTGGACCGCGGTTTATCGGTTCTGTGATTCATTGTACACGGCTGCTTTCCAGCCCATCGTTTAATTCCTCCGGACGCGGAAGCGCCACGCCGCGGAGCGCCGCCGTCTTGCTGCTACAGTCATTCATATCACACTGGGAGCGCTGCGCCGTCCGGAGGGGGACGCTGCTCCTCGGAGACGCCCCCGTCTCTCGTGGATTAAGAGCATGCGCCTGACCGGACGGTCAAACCGCTCCCTCCGCGAGCTAACGTCCAGCCGCTGCTGTGTTGCTGCTAACTGTAGCCGGGTCGAAGTACAGCAGTAGTTGCCAGGTCTGCTAAATATCAGCTTCTTATTTTGAACAGTCGCTTTTCACTGTTGGCAGTCGAGGGAAGTTGAGGGATTTTTTTTTTTTTTTTTTTTGTTCCAAAAGTGCTGTTTTGGGCTTTTCTGCCAAACCCAGCTGAGACCTGAAGCCCCGATCATCTTGGTGGCTCCAAACATCCACTTTAGTGCATATTTTACTGAACAGCCTAACCCGGCGGCGGCGGCGGCGGCTGAGGAGGAGAGCGAGAGTCTCCATCAGAGGATGGTTGTGTTTTAGTTCATTCTGCTGCTGATCCAGATCCAGACGGACTCCACTGGTCTGGTCTGGTCTGCAGGACTGGATCAGTCCGATCAGCTGATATTGATCCGGTTCAGATCCTCTCACTCCGCCCCTCATCGCGGTTTGTTCAGGTTTCGCTCTTCGTCTTGAAGCGTTCCTTCGTCCCAGTCCTCTCCTGAGGCCGGTTCTCCCAGAGGGTCCCGGCTCTGTTGTCTTTGGGTTTCTGAGCTCCCTCTCCGGTCCGGACTCTCCTCCCTCCGTCGGTCTGGAGGGTTTTTCTTGGACCGGTTCCACAGTGAGCTCTCCGGCTCACCTCTTCATATTTCCTGTTCTTCCCTTTTCGCATCACTGATCTCAGCTTCATGAACCTCTCTGCCTCCCTGCCCTCGTCCTGACCCCCCCTCTCTCTCCCCCTCTCTCTCTGTCTCTCTCTCTCTCCCTCCTCAGATCTCATCTGTCCTCTTTTAGCTTGGCATGTCCTCCTTCTCAGTGCGTCTCTTCTGGGTTGCCTTCCACACTGCAGCGTTGCTGTTTCGTGTTCGCTCTGCCGACTCTCTGCCTCCACCGAGCAGCGGCTCTACAGGAAGTCGCCATCAGCTGGCCGAGAGCGTCGGCCGTCAGTGTCTTGCTGAAGTGTCCACTCCGCTTTAACCCGCAGTGTCCAGGAGTCTCTGCACAGCAGCAGGTCTGGAGCAGAGTGTGTGAATGTTCGACACTTCTATGGCGCTTTTTCATCTGCATGAAGCCCAAAGCGCTTCACGCTGCATTATCACATTCACCCATTCACACACACATTCACACGCCGGTGGAAGGCGCTCAGTCCACCCACCGGGGGCAATTCAGGGTTCAGTGTCTTGCCCAAGGACACTTCGACATGCAGACCGGGGGAGAAGGGAATCGAACTAACAACCTCCCGATTGTCAGACGACGGCTCTCCCACTGAGCCACAGCCGCCATTTGTTTTCATTTATTTTGAAAGTCAAAATTCTGACATTTTCGTCTCGTCTCGTTAACGACAACAACAGACACGTCTCGTCTCATTTCCGTCTCGTTTTAGTCACGGAACAAAACGGGCGCTGACGAAATACCTTCGTTGTCGTCGTCGATAACGAAAACAAGAGGAAGTGTCCCCAAGTGTCCCCAAGCCTCCAGCCGCCGTGTCCAGCAGGATGTGAATGAGACAGATTCCTGAAGGTTCTGATCAGAGCAGGACGGAGTCCCAGAGGCCCAGAGTCCAACAGTCCAACAGTCCCCGAGTCCCCGAGTCCCCGAGTCCCCGAGTCCCCGAGTCCAACAGTCCAACAGTCCAACAGTCCAACAGTCCAACAGTCCAACAGTCCAACAGTCCAACAGTCCAACAGTCCAACAGTCCAACAGTCCCCGAGTCCAACAGTCCAACACTCCCAGAGTCCCAGAGTCCAACAGTCCAACAGTCCAACAGTCCCAGAGTCCCCGAGTCCAACAGTCCAACAGTCCAACAGTCCCCGAGTCCAACAGTCCAACACTCCCAGAGTCCAGAGTCCAACAGTCCCAGAGTCCCAGAGTCCCCGAGTCCAACAGTCCAACACTCCCAGAGTCCCAGAGTCCAACAGTCCAACAGTCCAACACTCCCAGAGTCCCAGAGTCCAACAGTCCCAGAGTCCCAGAGTCCCCGAGTCCAACAGTCCAACACTCCCAGAGTCCCAGAGTCCAACAGTCCAACACTCCCAGAGTCCCAGAGTCCAACAGTCCAACACTCCCAGAGTCCCAGAGTCCAACAGTCCAACAGTCCAACAGTCCAACAGTCCAACAGTCCAACACTCCCAGAGTCCCAGAGTCCAACAGTCCAACACTCCCAGAGTCCCAGAGTCCAACAGTCCAACAGTCCAACAGTCCAACAGTCCAACAGTCCAACACTCCCAGAGTCCCCGAGTCCAACAGTCCAACACTCCCAGAGTCCCAGAGTCCAACAGTCCAACAGTCCAACAGTCCAACAGTCCAACAGTCCAACAGTCCAACAGTCCAACAGTCCCAGAGTCCAACAGTCCCAGAGTCTCAGAGTTCCACAAAGACTTCATGTGTTTCTGAAAAACAGAACTGGACAATCAGAACAAGGTTTTCCTCCAGAGGGTCAGAACTTCCAGTCCGTGTTCTGCTGGTCCTGGTGGTTCCAGAGTTGACGGTCACCGTAGCGACGGTCCAGCCGGGGTTCTGTGTTCCTCTCAGTGTTCTCTGCTGGGCCAGCTGGCCCGGCGCCGGCCCGCTGGACTCGGGACCGCAGTCAGGAGACGGAGTCTCACCGACCACCGCCGGGGGAGCGGCGCAGAACCCGTCCGACCGGAGCCCGACCGGAGCCCGACCGGAGCCCGACCGGAGCCCGACCGGAGCCCGACCGGAGCCCGACCGGAGTCCGACCGGAGCCCGACCGGAGCCCGACCGGCGTGGCTCACGCTGCAGGACGCGGGCTGAACCGGCGCACATGGAGAGCCGGGTCTGGAATTTCAGCCTTTCAGAACATCACAGGTTCGGAGGAGAACCGAGGGCGGAGGAAGGGGTGTGTGTGTGTGTGTGTGTGTGTGTGTGTGTGTGTGTGTGTGTGTGTGTGTGTGTGTGTGTGTGTGTGTGTGTGTGTGTGTGTGTGTGTGTGTGTGTGTGTGTGTGTGTGTGTGTGTGTGTGTGAGATGGTTTCATTTTACCGTGGGGGCTCAGGAAGTGGAGACGGCGGGTGGAGGTGGAGCTGGAGGGACGGCGACTGTCTGAAACTGTCAAGACCGGCTTATAAAAAGACCCCAGGAGAGGCGGGGGCGCGGGGGTGAAGGGAGCAGGAGGAGGAGGAGGACAATGAGGCTTTTGATGAAGCCTTTCTGGGAGCATATGTGGGTCACGGCATGAATAAACACACTCCACTGCCAGGAACTGATGATTTACACACACACACACGCACACACACACACACACACACACACACACACACACACACACACACACACACACACACACACACACACACACACACACACAGACAGTAAGACTGTGTTGTTTATGTTCCTCATTTTGACTTTTACACAAAGGTTTTTCTCATATTACTCAGACACACACACACACACACACACACACTCCTGCTTTGCCTCCATTCTCTTCCTGGCTCTGACTCGAAACTCTCCTTCAGACGGATGAAAAGGTTCCGTCTCGGTTTTTCTGCTTCAGAAAGTTTGAGTCCCTGGAGGGACGGGACGGACGGTGGACAGAAGACAGAGACGTCTCCACCGGTCTGGCTTCATCCGGCTCTGAGTCCAGTCCAGACCGGAACCATGAACCTGAACACAGAACCGAGAACAACCTGAAGGTTCCACAGTCTTCAGTGTCCACAATCACAGGAAGTCTCCTCTGGGCCTGGTTCTGCAGGAAGTCTCCTCTGGGTCTGGTTCTGCAGGAAGTCTCCTCTGGGTCTGGTTCTGCAGGAAGTCTCCTCTGGGCCTGGTTCTGCAGGAAGTCTCCTCTGGGCCTGGTTCTGCAGGAAGTCTCCTCTGGGCCTAGTTCTGCAGGAAGTCTCCTCTGGGTCTGGTTCTGCAGGAAGTCTCCTCTGGGTCTGGTTCTGCAGGAAGTCTCCTCTGGGCCTGGTTCTGCAGGAAGTCTCCTCTGGGTCTGGTTCTGCAGGAAGTCTCCTCTGGGCCTGGTTCTGCAGGAAGTCTCCTCTGGGTCTGGTTCTGCAGGAAGTCTCCTCTGGGTCTGGTTCTGCAGGAAGTCTCCTCTGGGTCTGGTTCTGCAGGAAGTCTCCTCTGGGCCTGGTTCTGCAGGAAGTCTCCTCTGGGCCTGGTTCTGCAGGAAGTCTCCTCTGGGTCTGGTTCTGCAGGAAGTCTCCTCTGGGTCTGGTTCTGCAGGAAGTCTCCTCTGGGCCTGGTTCTGCAGGAAGTCTCCTCTGGGCCTGGTTCTGCAGGAAGTCTCCTCTGGGCCTGGTTCTGCAGGAAGTCTCCTCTGGGTCTGGTTCTGCAGGAAGTCTCCTCTGGGTCTGGTTCTGCAGGAAGTCTCCTCTGGGCCTGGTTCTGCAGGGTTCTTGGGGTTCCAGGTCGTTTCTCCTCTGGTGGTCTTGTTTTTCCTGGAATGTTTTCTTTACTGCAGCTGTAGAAATCAACCCAGCTTCAAGGTACACACACCCCCCAGATACACACACACCTCAGGTACACACACCTCAGGTACACACACCCCAGGTACACACACCCCAGGTACACACATCCCAGGTACACACACCCCAAGTACACACCCCCGCCAGATACACACACACCCCAAGTACACACACCCCCCAGACACACACACACCTCAGGTACACACACACCTCAGGTACACACACCCCAGGTACACACACACACACCTCAGGTACACACACACCCCCCAGGTACACACACACCCCAGATACACACACACACCTCAGGTACACACACCCCAGGTACACACACCTCAGCTGGATACACACCAGGTAGACACACAGCCCAGGTACACACACTAAGTACACACACACCAGGCACAGACACACTAGGTAGACACACACCTTTCCTCCTCCAGGGTCTCGATGCTGACTGACGTCACTTCCTGAAGTCTCGCAGGCAACGGTGACCGGAACCAGAACCTTGACCTCTGACCTTCAGACTTGAGGGTTTTTCGTGTCCGCATGAAGACTTCTGTCCAATCGGGTCTCGGTCCCCACAAGTGTAGAAGAAGCGGTGCTCCTCAGAGTCTCTGCTTCTCCGTTTCTCTCTTTTATAGACGTGACCCCGTCCTGCTGGCTCTGTGAACCAGCTGCCACACACACACACACACACACACACACACACACACACACACACACACACACACATTGTGGCAGCGTTACACAGAAAGTATTGGCAGCTGTGAAGAGAAGCGACTGGAAGCGTTAAATCAGTTTTAATAAGATGGAAAGACGCTCCGACGGCTCGGCTGACTGGGGGACGACTCTTCAAGCTCGTCACAGTGCTTAAGTGCCCTTGAGCAAAGTGCTTCTTCACTGCCGACTCACGCCAGATCGGCCGGCGTCTGAGGCGATTTTAAAAATAAATCCAGCTCCATTGTTGTGCTTTACTCAAGTTCTTCATTTAAATGCTGGAAGTCATGTGATCTGATGATCCAGGAAGTCATGTGATCTGATGATCCAGGAAGTCATGTGATCTGATGATCCAGGAAGTCATGTGATCTGATCATGATCCAGACGCCGTCCTATGATTGTCAGGAGATCCGTCACTGTGCCGTCAGATTATTAGCAGATGAATTTTGCTGAAGGTCCTGAGGAAATCACCGTTACTGCCATCATTTAATGCTTTTTAATCGAGTCCCTTCCACTGGTGGCCATATTGCTTTATGGGCCTGATTAGCTTTCCACGGCGCTTTTCTGTTGCAGCGGCGTGTTGCAGCGGCATGTCGCAGTAGCGTGTTGCAGTAGCGTGTTGCATAGGGCTGGGTACCGTTAGATATTTTTCGGGTACAAGTACTTTTTCGATACCTCACGTACGGTACCAGTTCCTGAACGGTACTGTTTTCGGTTCCTGGCTTCACGGCGCACAGACGACGCCATGACTGCATTTTCACTTCATGCCACTAGGGGTGCTGTTTGCATGTTCAACCTTATTTGACACACACACCACAGAGGAAGAAGGGCGCTGCAGCCGCTGCAGGCTCTCTCTGAGGCTCTCTCTGCATGTTGTTAGAAAGAGTGTGAGCCGGTAAGACGTGGTAACATGTTCAATAATGCGATGCACCGTTGTTTCAGTTAAAGAGAGGAACTGAACAATCGTTTCTGCGCATGTTTATTGACCAAGCAGCCACTTTAAGAACCGACACTAATCCCCGTACGCATGTCTCTTGTTCAGTACCAGTATATACCCAAGTTTTTTGGTCGGTACCACTGAGGTACCGTTAAACAGTACCCAGCCCTAGTGTTGCAGCAGCGTGTTGAAGTGGCGTGTTGCAGTAGCGTATTGGTATTGAAGTAGCTTGTTGAAGTGGCATGTTGCAGTAGCGTATTACAGTAGTGTGTTGCAGCAGCATGTTGCAGTAGCGTATTGGTATTGAAGTAGCTTGTTGCAGTGGTGTGTTGCAGTAGCGTGTTGCAGCAGCGTGTTGGTGTTGTAGTAGCTTGTTGCAGTGGCGTGTTGCAGTAGAGTGTTTCAGTGGCATGTTGCAGTGGCGTGTTGCAGCAGCGTGTTGCAGTAGCATGTTGCAGCAGCGTGTTGGTGTTGTAGTAGCTTGTTACAGTGGTGTGTTGCAGTAGCGTGTTGCAGCAGCGTGTTGCAGTAGCATGTTGCAGTAGTGTGTTGCAGTAGCGTGTTTCAGTGGCATGTTGCAGTGGCGTGTTGCAGCAGCGTGTTACAGCAGCGTGTTGCAGTAGCGTGTTTCAGTGGCATGTTGCAGTAGCGTGGTGCAACAGCATGTTGCAGTAACGTGTTGGTGTTGTAGTAGCATGTTGCAGTGGCGTGTTGCAGCGGCGTGTTGCAGTAGCATGTTGCAGCAGCATGTTGGTGTTGTAGTAGCTTGTTGCAGTGGCGTGTTGCAGTAGCGTGTTTCAGTGACATGTTGCAGTGGCGTGTTGCAGTGGCGTGTTGCAGTAGCGTGTTTCAGTGGCATGTTGCAGTAACGTGTTGGTGTTGTAGTAGCATGTTGCAGTGGCGTGTTGCAGCGGCGTGTTGCAGTAGCATGTTGCAGCAGCGTGTTGGTGTTGTAGTAGCTTGTTGCAGTGGCGTGTTGCAGTAGCGTGTTTCAGTGGCATGTTGCAGTGGCGTGTTGCAGCAGCGTGTTGCAGCAGCATGTTGCAGTAGCATGTTGGTGTTGTAGTAACTTGTTGCAGTGGTGTGTTGCAGTAGCGTGTTGCAGCAGCATGTTGCAGTGGCGTGTTGCAGTGGCGTGTTGCAGTAGCGTGTTTCAGTGGCGTGTTGCAGTAGCGTGGTGCAGTAGCGTGTTGCAGTGGCATGTTGTAGTGGCATGTTGCAGTGGCGTGTTGTAGTAGCGTGTTGGTGTTGTAGTAGCATGTTGCAGTGGCGTGTTGTAGTAGCGTGTTGGTGTTGTAGTAACTTGTTGCAGTGGTGTGTTGCAGTAGCGTGTTGCGGCAGCATGTTGCAGTGGCGTGTTGCAGCAGCGTGTTGCAGCAGCATGTTGCAGTAGCATGTTGGTGTTGTAGTAACTTGTTGCAGTGGTGTGTTGCAGTAGCGTGTTGCAGCAGCATGTTGCAGTGGCGTGTTGCAGTGGCGTGTTGCAGTAGCGTGTTTCAGTGGCGTGTTGCAGTAGCGTGGTGCAGTAGCGTGTTGCAGTGGCATGTTGTAGTGGCTTGTTGCAGTGACGTGTTGTAGTAGCGTGTTGGTGTTGTAGTAGCATGTTGCAGTAGCGTGTTGGTGTTGCAGTAGCATGTTGCAGTGGCGTGTTGCAGTGGCGTGTTGTAGTGGCTTGTTGCAGTGGCGTGTTGCAGTAGCGTGTTGGTGTTGCAGTAGCATGTTGCAGTGGCGTGTTACAGCAGCGTTTTGCAGTAGCGTGTTGCGCCGGCGTATTTTACTAGCGTGTTGCTGCGGTGTCTTCATGGTTTTTGCACTAGTGTCTCCCAGCATAGATTAGAATTGGGACGTCTTGACTCCTCAGTGGCCCGCTGGTCTTCAGGGTCTCCAGGCTGCTGCTGCCTGTCGGCCTCCAGGCTGCTGCTCAGACTCGCCTCCGGCTGAACAGGAAGTCTGGAGCATGTGAGACTCTTCCTGCTGCAGCAGATTAAAGAACAGGACATTTATCTCAACCGAGTTTGTCAGAAGTTTCCATGATGAATGGATCTGTGATATCAGGCTGGCTTAACGCTCCGCCTGCTGCTGTTTCCTGTTACAGCAGCAGAAATCGCAGTTCGTTTGCTTCAATCCTCCCCCTCCCCCGGCCTGCTGACCTCTGACCTCCGTCTCTCTCTGGCCTCTGACCTCTGACCTCTGTCACCACCCGCGCTCTGTTTCTGCTGCGGTTTGTTTTGGAAGCATCAGAAAAGTGGAGCTATGTAAAAGATCCTCATTTCTTCCTCTCAGTGATCCAGGACCAGCCTCAGAGCAGCAGAAAGACTTTGTTTTGTAATAATCTTCAGAACAGCATTTCCAAAGCGTCGCCTCCAATCTGGAGCTTCTGTCGTTCCCTCTGTCGGAGTGGGAATGTTGATCAATCGCATTAATCAGTTGGATCCATCTCATTTGTTTGGGGACTGGAAAGCGAGAGAGTGGCTGCAGGGCTCGGCTGATCGATGGACCCGCCTCCTGATCCATCCATCGCTTTACACAACAAATCAAAGACTGAACTTTGTGTTGGATGGAAGCTTGAATCTCCCGGGAAAAAGGATCGTTCACCTCGTTTACAGATTCTTTCATGTGAACTCAGTGATTGATCATGATTGATCATGACTGATCGTTCCAGACCATCAGAGTATCGAGTTCCAGGACGATGGAAACACTGAAACCACCGAAAGGAGGAGGAAAACAACAACAAAAAAAAACAAAAAAAGATACGTTTGTACCCTTTTCTCCAGGGTTGATTGTCGATTAGTTCCTGATCGTCCTGATCAGTCTCTCTACCTGATAAAACCTGTCTGTCCAGTAAAACTACTGCTGGATTATTTCAGTCTGATTTGTTTCTCTGTCTCTCTTCTTCTCTGGTCCAGCAGTTCACTCTGCCCCCTACAGGCTCTCTTCATCACTGCGCTCAGCTCTCTGGTTACTCTGAAGTTCATGGACAAGGTATGAAAGACTGTCCTCTAGACTGTCCCCCAAACTCTCCCCCAGACTGTCCTCCAGACTGTCCCCCATCCAGACTGTCTTCCAGACTGTCCTCCATCCAGACTGTCCTCCATCCAGACTGTCCTCCAGACTGTCCTCCAGACTGTCCCCCATTCAGACTGTCCTCCAGACTGTCCCCCATCCAGACTGTCTTCCAGACTGTCCTCCATCCAGACTGTCCTCCATCCAGACTGTCCTCCAGACTGTCCTCCAGACTGTCCCCCATTCAGACTGTCCTCCAGACTGTCCCCCATCCAGACTGTCTTCCAGACTGTCCTCCATCCAGACTGTCCTCCATCCAGACTGTCCTCCAGACTGTCCTCCAGACTGTCCTCCAGACTGTCCCCCATTCAGACTGTCCTCCAGACTGTCCTCCATCCAGACTGTCCCCCAGACTGTCCTCCAGACTGTCCCCCATCCAGACTGTCCTCCATCCAGACTGTCCTCCATCCAGACTGTCCTCCAGACTGTCCTCCATCCAGACTGTCCCCCAGACTGTCCTCCAGACTGTCCCCCATCCAGACTGTCCTCCATCCAGGCTGTCCTCCATCCAGGGACATGTCCACATCCCGACCCTTCAGAACCTCTGATTCGGATCAGTGTCCGGTGTTCACAGCAGAGGTCTTCCTCTGGCAGGTTCACTGTTTTCATGCACCGAGAGGCTTTTCTGCAGCTGGCCCTCCTCGACTCTCCTGTGCAGAATCACTGCTCTGTAGGTTTATGTGAAAACTCTGAGTTTGCTAAAGACGATAATGGTTCAACTGTATTTGATTTAAAGACTTTATTTTCACTTTTCTCTGCTGTGTAGCAAGTATCTGAATTCAAAAGTACACATCCAGGTGCAGATTCTTTCATTTTTCTGTCAGATCCTCTCCTGCTGACTTGTTAATAAACATATATCCAGTTGGAGAGAAATGGCTTTTAAATTGTGACACATTTGCAGGCTGAGCTGCAGGTCATCCCGAAGCTTGAAGAATCTCCTTGGACTCATTTTTTCTCTGTTTTGGTGTTTGAGAGAAAAACCCGATCATTCATTCTGTTTGCTGCTCATGGTTCTCCGGCTCCGCGCCGCTTTTATTTCTTCATTGTTGCTGTTGAAAACAACTAAATTGACAAAACAAGGAAAAGTTTAAAAATGCAAAAATTACCAAAAATAATCATAAATAAAAGAAAATACACAATAAGATTGATTTTTCATCGTCTAACGAAAAAATAATATCCGAGAGATAAACTCACCTGCTGCTCATGTCCTGCTTGCAGTGATGCATCATGGGAGCATTGGCTGGTTTCTGATGAGTTTCTGCGGCAGTCGGGAGCTGGCTGTGGTTCCAGGCTGCAGCAGCCCCTGACCCCCCATTAGACCGGGACCCCGGACCGCTGAAGCTGCCGCTTCCTGTTTCATCTCGTCTCTCCGCCGCCCCGCCTCACCTCCTGCTCGCTTTGAAGGATGAGAAGCTTAAAGACACCCGGAGAAACTCCGCACACATGAAAGACAGGACCGAGCGGGATGTACAGAGTGGAACATTTCACTATTTCACACTCAGAGGAAACTGAACCAGATGTTGGACCCTGTAGGTCCAGGAGCAGATAAAGACTAGTTCGGTTCTCCTCCTACTGATCCAAATACAGTCGTTACAGAGAAGAACCAGCGACTACACATGAAGAAACAGAGACCGTGGTGGAAAACAGTCTCCTCCTCTGAGTCCGGCTCGGCAGGAAGAGTCTGGTTCTGCAGGAAGAGTCTGGTTCTGCAGGAAGAGTCCGGCTCTGCAGGAAGAGTCTGGTTCTGCAGGAAGAGTCTGGTTCTGCTGGAGGAGTCTGGTTCTGCTGGAGGAGTGTGGTTCTGCTAGAAGAGTCTGGTTCTGCAGGAAGGGTCTGGTTCTGCTGGAAGAGTCCGGTTCTGCTGGAAGAGTCTGGTTCTGCTGGACAAGTCTGGTTCTGCTGGAGGAGTGTGGTTCTGCATGAAGAGTCTGGTTCTGCAGGAAGAGTCTGGTTCTGCAGGAAGGGTCTGGTTCTGCTGGAAGAGTCTGGTTCTGCTGGGTTCTCCTCCTGCTCCAGTCTCCTGTAGTCACAGTTTGATCACAGGTTCTCTGCGTTCTCTGGTCTTCAGACCTTGGTTCAGATCCACAGAGATGTGTTTTTCAGAATAAAAGGGAAAACTCTCCGTCTGCATGAACGAGGCCTGGACACATCTGGAGCACATCTGGACCAGAGGAGAACTGCTCCAACAGTTTATGCTCCTGATCAAACCTTAGAGCCAAACT